>NC_068984.1:34901778-34902364 GCF_001194135.2 Octopus bimaculoides
CAAAACAAAAGTCAAACATAAAATAATAATAATATAAAGAGCGCTCGAGAGAGAGGGAGGGAGGGAGGGAGAGAGAGAAAGAGAGAGAGACAGACAGACATATTGGGTGTTAAAGCGGGTAACTTCTGCAACAAGTATATATGTTGTGTATCGAAATCTTGTTGCTTTTAAAATGCATCTTAAGACCGTTTTACTTAAACATAATATCGTCTGCAGATTCTCTACGCTCTCTTACTATTAACTTCATCTACACCTGCAACTTCAGATTCCTCAT
Source organism: Octopus bimaculoides (assembly GCF_001194135.2). Lineage (NCBI taxonomy): Eukaryota > Metazoa > Mollusca > Cephalopoda > Octopoda > Octopodidae > Octopus > Octopus bimaculoides. Next base: position 34,902,053 of record NC_068984.1, read on the forward strand.
GCTTCTGGGTATATTCGCGAGAAAGAGTTGATTCCACGGAATATATATTTTCATTAGAACACTTTTGCTTGTATAATGAGGACATCAAGATAATCGAGATATGTACTTCGTTCTAATGTTTATTATTGAGTATATTTCAAGGAATTATATTGTATTGTCGTGAGGGATATTAACGTATGTGCATGTATAAGTTAAAGATAAATATATTTACATAGATAAATATATAAGTTTGTGTGCATGCAAAGATTATTTTGACAGCGACGTTCACTCTTTCAATTTTCGTTTTAAAGATTCAAATTATCGCGTATGACT
>NC_068984.1:34902544-34906217 GCF_001194135.2 Octopus bimaculoides
ATATATATATATATATATATACATGTATGTATATATAATACATATATGCATATACATATATGTGTATGTCAGTGTATGTGTATGATTGTGTTTACGTATATACGTGTCTTTATAATCATTTTTAACACGCGAATTATTTATTTTAGTAGTATAGCTGTTTTTTGTCAAGTGTTATTTGATATGTCTCGTCTAAATGCTTGCCGTGATCTGAAGTAAAGCCAATTACAAATCAAGTCACGCAAAGTCTCCCTTTTACATTGACATCTGTGATTGCTTTTGCTTGGAAAACTGTCAAATTTACTGGGAATCGATCCAAGCAATAATTGCTAAGTCACCAAGATCATGACAATGGCAAGACAAAAGATAATACAACAACATTTTTTAATGAATGGTACGTAAGAATGGAATTAAAATAAGAGCTAAAGCAAAAATGAAATAAATAATGAAATCGTACGATGAAAAAATATACTATTAAATAATTATCATTAGAATTATAGTCATTGTAAATATCTTTAACTAACATTAATGGCTTTATGAATATAACCATTTTACCAGTAATTGAAAATGAAGGCTCAAGCAGATAGGAAAGATTGCATGTTTATAGGGTGTTTATTCTGGTAAATATCTCTTGTTTTTAAATCTCGATTGGATATTGATTTTCTTTGATAAGTTTAACGAAATTCTGATTGATTAATTAATGTGTTGGTTTCCATTGAATGATAGAATGATTGAGTAATTAGTTATTTGAATGTCATTGATTAAATAAGTTGATTGTTGATTAAAGACGGTGTTTGATTTTTTACATGCTTTTTAGTGTTTAGGTGGTGATTGTCTTTTTTTTTTGATTAATGATATATTAATTGATTTAATTAAATGACAAATTGTTTGGAATCGAAGTCTTATTTAATATCATAATACGTAAAAGAGACTCAAATTTATGGGCCATTTCTTCAAAAGCTATATTGTAATAATTTGCACAAATGGTTATTAACAGAATTGTAGAGTATTGCGTGAGTCTGAAAACCAATACCTTCTCGTTTCACTAACGATTGCCCGTCCATTATTGAATAGAAAGCACTAATTTAAAACAATACATCGTATTGCAACAGTATCAATTTAAGAAAGAAGGAAAGGGATAACTTTACACTAGAGATTCATTACTGTCATGAATTTTAAGTAATGAAACGTGTAATGTAAATAGAATTGCAAATGTGTCCCATCCAGTTAAATTTCATAATACCCCCAGAAGGCTACAAAGATAATAATAAAGGTTTTGACAGCTCAACCATTTTTTCAAATCCCAAGTTTATAAGCATGAATATATTTGCTACACAACTTCAACACATTTCACAAAATTTAGAAAGAAAGTATTTCTATTTTATAAATGTGTCCCTGGGGCATTAGGGAAGACTATTCGATTCTGAGTCGATACTGTTTTGTTAATACTCTTCACTGAAAAGTTATTTACAAATAGAAAACCACTGCAAATTCGGGAAAACAATGACTTGTAAATACAAATAACAATTTTAGATGTCAAGGCATTCATGCCTTTCCTTAAATCACTGGTTGTGCGTGTGTATCTCACCACAATATGTTTAGCTAATTGTAATGTGCTGTACATCAAATGTCACCTCAGGCAATAATAGAAATAGCTGTTTAAATTTTCAGAAAAAAATGCATTGCAACTGAAAGGATAAATATCACAGTTTAATAGCAAAAGAACGTTGAAAGAAATATTGTTAAGAATCAGCGTTTGAACTGCCAAAAACTAAAAACTATGCAAAGCAGTAGACAGACACCTCGTGGCAAAAGACAAGAAAATTAATACAATGTTTAAGAAAGGTTTTCCGATATTGTATGTTGGAATTCCAGCTACGTTATGAAGGTGAGATGTATTCAGACTTAACTTTGGCGACGTGATATGCCAATATGTTTGCCGGAACGAAAGTTCAACTTTTACAATTCTGAATACTTCATGTGTGGTCATTATATTTATTTTATTTTACTATATATATTTTTTAGCTTAATTCATTACTTTTTTCATAATGATTAGTTTAAGATTTTGAAAATAATTTGTGTTTTTTTTGTTGTTGTTGTTGACTACTGACCTTTTCGTTACAAAAGCCTCAATACACGAAGCCGAACAGTTCGTGTAAAAATGAGATGTATTAAAATGAATCTGCAACGTGCGTATGATATGTGACTGTTAATGATTTCGAAACTCTAATGAAAATACCGATACAACCGTAGCAAGGAACGCCGCCACCAACGCCAAGAACGCCAACAAAACTAGCAACACCTCACTAACGCTGCTATAGGTTAAAAAATATATTGAATAAAAATAGTAACTATTTCTTTCTATTTTATTAATAACAATGGTAATACTTGAATGTTCATATGCTTTTATAAATAACAAATAAAAGGAAACTAGATTGGCTACGCCCTGCCTTCATAAACAGATGCCCAAATGAATAGATTCTTTTCCCCGTTCACTTTCTGTAAATGTCCGTATGCACATGAACATGGCTTATTTGAGTATCTGCGTTTGTGTCTGTATATGTACTTGAGTGCATGTGTGTGCATATATATACATACGGAAAAGCAGATAAATAAAAGGCAGATAGTCAGTAAGATAGATAGATAAATATATTGATAGACAGAGATGGAAATAAAGGTTTATATACACATACGTATATACATATATGTGTGTGTGTATGTGTGCATGTGCGCGAGAAAGAGTGCGTGCGCGCGCGAAAGTGTGTTCTTAATAGGAAGTAAAGAATTCTAGAAATATTCATTCGGTATATTGCGACTGAATCAAAGGTGTTTTTTTTTTTACTTTTCGTTTTCAGAAAAGTTTTCAGATAATCACTTTCGGCAAAAATAGCCTACTTTTAAATCTTAAACATTTTACTTACTAATATTACATTTTCAATAGGAACACGAAAAGAATATTATACATGCATGTAATTACATACACATACACATACACGTATATATTGCATAAAATTCTCGGTAATAGTTCTATGTATCCGTACGAAATGGGCTGTGAATTTGCAAAAATGTTACAGCAACAGTCACAATTTAGTACTTGATATGTATGCAGATTATTTCCATACCCAACAGTCATAAATATCTCTTTTCTCTTCTCTGAGGTATGAGAAACATGTAACCTTTGAAGTAACTGATCCACTTTAATATGGATTGTCTATATTGTGTAAAACAATTTATTGTGATCTTATTCGATACATGTCTCTTTTTTTCCCCGTACATTTTAAACTGTCTGTACAAGATATTTCTGTGCTATATGTTTGGGTAGTTATGGTATATTACATATATTACATATGTGATACCATACAAGTAATTGAACAATCTAGCCGATAATATGTTGTTGTGCTAAAATTACGCTCTACTGTTCAAGCAAGATCACGCTTGGAGTACGTCATATCAAAGGTCTGTTGAATCTGGTTTGGCATATACATAAATAAACAAAAGAACGTCTAAAAGTGTTTAGAAATACCAGTATAAGAAGTGAATGCTTTGTATACATTGAAGTATCCATGTGAAGATGCATATTTACATTACATAAAAACACATATATTGTCAGTGTGCGCCTCCGTATGTATGTACGTATGTATGTATGTATGTATGTATGTATGTATGTATATATATA
>NC_068984.1:34906767-34907578 GCF_001194135.2 Octopus bimaculoides
TATATATATGTATGCCTGTATGCATGCATGTATGTATGTATGTATGTATGTATGTGTGTATGTATGTTGTCTTCTCTGTATATTTGTTTTTAATTTAAAGTTAATTTTGACCGGTTACCAATTTAGTAGCAACGTTACGAAAGAAACTATCTCGATTTAGACATTATCCTTTAAATCTAAGTAGGTCTTGCTAACTTTTATAGTCCCAGATATCGCGATCGTCCTTAGCTTATCCATTAAGGATTTTTATTCTCTCCCCTAAGATACCAAGTTCAGCCATGCTTTGCTCCAGACAGGTCAGTATGTATGTATGTATGTATGTATAGATGGATGAAAGCATGGATGCATGGATGGATGCATGGATACATATATGTATGTATTGCGTGCGTACGTACGTGTATGTATTAATGTATGAATAAATGTATGTATGTGCGTGCATGTATGTATGTATGTATGTATGTGTGCAAGTATGTATGTATGTATGTATGTATGTATGTACGTGCGCGCAAAATTGATCTAATTTAGAAAATTATAGTAATTTCGAGAATGACAAGTGTAGAAAGTGGAACACTTGTAACATCTCCTTCCACGGAGTTACAATTATATGTATTCCATTCCTTTTTAACGATTACTGAAAGGTACGCAATAAAATAGTTCAGATAGCGAAAGGCAGAAATGTGATATTTCAATCAATAAAAAAAAAAAGACTTTATTTGATAGACGGAAACTATGGGTATCTATCTATCTATCTATCTATCTATCTATCTATCTATCTATCTATCTATCTATCTATCTATCTATCTCTCTCTCT
>NC_068984.1:34907761-34912440 GCF_001194135.2 Octopus bimaculoides
GAGAGAGAGAGAGAGAGAGAGAGCGAAAGAGAGAGAAAGAGAGCGAAAGAGAGAGATGTATGCATTTGTGTGTGTATCTGTGTTTCCCTCTGCCTTGCAATCGCTTGACAATCGATTCCGGTGTGTTTATGTGCCCGTTGCCAATCGCTTTGGCATGAGACACCAACAGAATAAGTACCGGTTTACAAAGAATAAGTCCTAGGGACGAATTCTTCGACTAAGACCCTTTGTATGTGTGTGTATTGACACACACATATACAAGCACACACACTCACAAACGCGCACGCGCACACATACACACGCATAGATATATATGGATGACCACTAAGTGGACATCAATTATGCTAGATGTAGACCCAGAAAATTCAGCAAATGTAAGCGTTCTGGCGTTTGCTGAATTTCTTTGAGAACAATCTTTTCTTAGTGCTCAGACCATATGGGGTCTACATCTAGCATAATGGATGTCCGCTTAGTGGTCATCCGCCTCATATGTATGTAATATAATTTTTTTCTGAATCTTCAGATTTTTCGATATGCTAGGCCACTGGTTTTAAATTGATATTAATCAAATTAATATTCAATTTTGCAACCTTACTATTTAAATTCATATATATATATATATATATATATATATATATATATATATGATTTGAGTGATTCTCCTTCGTTTTATTACAGTATAGATATTTACATAACATATATTTTTGCATGTACCAGGGCATCAATATAGATAAAAGGTTTGTTAAGGATGACTGTACAAGAAGAAACTCACATGCAAACTAATTTAAATATTATTTTTGCGCTCGTAGGCGCCCCTCTGTGTGTTTGTGTGAGGGTGTGTGTGTGTGTGTGAGTGTGTGAGCGTGTGTGTATGTGTGTGTGAGAGAGAGAGGGTGTGTGTGTGTGTGCTACAATCATCTCCACTGGCTGTTTTCATGCATTTTACTTTTTTGATACATGCAGAATTATACACTTTTCGAGGATATTCTTTGAAGTTGCTGCCACAGCGGACAATTTATTGATATCAAGAAACTATTACTCAAATAGTGCGTGTCATTTTCACATCGCCACACGCATATACATAGGAAATGCATATACATATACATATATATGTGCAAGTGTATATACATGTTTGTGTGTGTATATATATGTATATATATATATATATATATATGGTCAAAGACAAGCTTACTCAAGCACACGGATCGGAATACACACGCGTACATACATAGAGCGGTGGAAAGGTAGGATGGGAAAATATCTAAAGATGAAAGCATGAAAGCACTAATTAATTAAGGGAAATGATATATTAGAGATTATATGTTGGGATAGTTAGAGACAAATCTATTCCTGAATACACAAACGCACAATCATATGTATATGTGTATATACACACTCACGCGCACACACATCCATATACAAATATATTTACATTTAGCCGAAACTAATAATATGCAGGAGGCAGGAGGTGTGTATGCATTATGCAAAAGTTTCTATAGAATATTTATAAGGGAGATGTTAATTGTTAATTAATAAGGATGCTGTCGATACTAGACGAATTACTAAGTGCAAATTATCATTCCATATTCAATTACAAGTATATTTACTGCTCGTCTGCTAATGCATGCCGCTGATTATATAGCCAGATCATAGTAATTTTTATGTAATATCTCCATAGGCAAAGTATTCGTCAAAACATAGAATGCATATGAACGAGTAACATTGTCTAATATACAAATACACACACACACATCACCTGTGTAAAATTGTGTTAAACTAATTTACAAAGGTACGTAAATATAGCATTGAAATTTGATGTTCGACGGGAATGGAAAAATACATTATATCTATAACTATAACTATAACTATATATATAGGCGCAGGAGTGGTTGTGTGGTAAGTAGCTTGCTTACCAACCACATAGTACCGGGTTCATTCCCACTGCGTCGCACCTTGGGTAAGTGTCTTCTACTATAGCCTCGGGCCGACCAAAGCCTTGTGAGTGGATTTGGTAGACGGAAACTGAAAGAAGCCCGTCGTATATATGTATATATATATATATATATATATATATATATATATATACGTATATATACATATATACATACATATATGGGTACAGGACGTCACCAACGGTGCAAATAACATGAAATACGTAAACAACGAGAAACAAATGGAGAACAGGACAAGGAAACACATAGAAAGAACCTTTCATCAGATGTCGGATGTCCATGTGTATCCCACTTCGAACATTCAACGACAAAGTTCTAATAGAACAGGAGCTGCCGTTGGGTTTGCAACATCGGCAGCTAAATGTAAAATGTTGGCGCAGGTCTTAATGCGGTTCAATAAGTTTTCAATAAAATCACTGGAGAATGCAATCAGAGACATTTTAAATTGCCTCAAATATTCAGAAAGCACCATCCCAAAAAATTTTGTATGAGGATATCTGATACAAGTCGTGTGTGATGCCGATGGCTCGGTTTATAGCTGATTGGAAAGTGAAAATCATTCTATCTGTGCAAAGCGCTAGCTTTCAAGTTAAAACAACATGAGGCTGCAATATGTTGTGTTTTCTCATTTGAAAAGAACTTCCATCACGGCCAAAAAGTAAACCAAAAGTTATGCTTAGAGCCGAATGAAGTTATACAGAGACCTGAATCTGGATCCCACTGTCATGCGTACTGAGATCCCAGCAACAGGTTTTAGGTGTCGTCAGCAATGAAACAAATGTCATGCCTCCTTACATTGTATTTTCTTTTTTTCATGGAGCTTAAAAACAATGACCTGTTTACAGAAGTGCGTTGGAGGATGTCGTGAGGCCCAGGATAGACAAAATTAAGCAACAGAACCTCTGTCTTCCAGCCTCTACGCCATCTCAGAGGACAACACAAGCGTGAATGCGTGATCGATGTGTGATCAATGATTTTCTCCTGACGTATGTCAATCTAGCTAACCAATCCTGAATCCACTGGACTCGTATATATGGCTCATAGATGAGGGAAAGGTTAATGAACAACCCATACCATTTGTCAAGTCGTTGATAAAAGATAAACAGTACTGTCGAAAATTCATAAAGATCATCATATTCGAGCATGTCAACGCATACGACCCACATTGAAACAATCATTCATGCTGACGTTTGATTCATTGAATAGGTGTGATAAAAACTTCTCAAGAGTATTTGTACCGTTCGATGAGCTATGCCTTTTGCCGTAAATTCATACAAATGACCTCAAAATGGAACACACACAGAATGTTTGTTTTTTTTCCAATCATGTTCTTTTAGTTATTCAATCATCTGCACTTCCTCAGCACGAGGGCTTTCTTTAAAATACATTAGGTTTATTTATTTTTAAGCAGAACACCTAGACACAACTGCCGAATATCAAACAGCTTATTTCGCAAATCATATATTATGATATTTATATAGTATTTTCTTTTCCCTCTTTAACATTTTTAATCATATATCTTCCCAATATAGCAGTAATTTTGATATATCTCATGCTTATCACCAACACTATTTTGTATTATCCTCCATCATCTTCAACATCACAATCAACTTCATCAAGATCATCTTCATCACCTTCAACCTCATCCTGATCATCATCATTAATATTTTTCTCGGTATTATTATCAAATATCTCCTTGTTGTCTTCTTCTTCTTCTTCTTCTTCTTCTTCTTCTTCTTCTTCTTCTTCTTCTTCTTCCTCTTCTTCTCCTCCTCGTCTTCTTCTTCTTCTCCTCCTCCTCCTCCTCCCTCTTCTTCTTCTTCTTCTTCTTCTTCTCATTATTATTATTATTATTATTATTATTATTATTATTATTATTATTAGTTTTATTATTATTATTGAATAATAATAATGTTAACACATGCAGTAGCAGCAACTGCAGCAACGGCAGCACCACTGAATTCCTCATTCCTCGCCTAATCGAATTTTTTTACTTTCTAAACACACACACGCACACACACGCACAAACACACACAGAAACACACTCTCACACAAACGTAGGCATACACGTGATATGAAAGGTGAAATAATAAAAAAAAAGTTATGCAAACAACATAATTTTCAATTTGGAAAATTTTAGATAATGATTTAGTGATAGGAATAATAATAAACAAACACAATTATTTGCAATAAAATTACATTACGTAACATAGAATTTCAATTTGATAGGAATTGCAAGTTGATGAGAATGTTTGAATTTTTCTCGTATACGATACTGCAAATGCTATTTAAGGTATTACCTTCTCTAGCACAAAGTTGAAGAGTACAGGATGAATAAGGAAAGAAGTCGGTAATTGCTTATAAACTCAGTAATTTATTTACGTGTACCTAATCTTCCACTTTCTGGTAAAATAATTTTGTATTCTTTTTTTTCTTTTTCAACGAAAATTTATTGTTTTATATATGTCTCGCTATCTCACTGTATTTTAATAAATGTACGTATACATATGTGTTTGTGCGTGTATACAGACACACACAAACACACAACGCACACACAGATATATATGAAGACATACACTCACAAACATACATATATCTATATCTAAATATATATATTTATAAATATATATATATACACATATATATATATGTATATATATGTGTTTTCTACATGTATCTACCTATGTAGCTATATACCTATCTATCTTTCTGTGTGTGCATATATAT
>NC_068984.1:34912487-34918100 GCF_001194135.2 Octopus bimaculoides
ATATATATGTATGTATATATATATATATATATATATACAGATATATATGTATATATATTCGGATAAGAAAAGAAACGGAGCAAGAATTAACAATTAGAATTTGATTATTGTTATTAAGAACCATAGTTTAATTGTAGTTCAAAAACATTTACAGCTGTTTCAATTTGTTTTCAAAGTAAATTTGCATTCATCTCGTTCCATATAACAAACATCGTCAGAATGATTTAGAGTTTATCGGAGTCTTTGCTGTTCTTGTGATAGTTAGTCTCTGTTTGGTTCTTCTTATTATAGAATGAATCTTTCCATCGTAAATGGTGTGTGAAGTCTGTTAAATGTCTTCGTAATTTCTCATCTGACTTCATTTTAACGATAGATGTGTCTCGTGATTCCTTAAAGAAATACTATTTCTATCTCTCTGAGTTAGAATCTTTTGCATTGTAGCTTCTCTAACCTGTTTCAATTTTCATCTGTAGAGATACCCATAATTCTAATAATTTCAGAAGTATGACCCTGAAAACTTTTGAACAAGAGACGGGGTGTGCATATTTTGCTTTTGTTTTTTTTTCTTTTTGAGAAGCAGGTAATGCATACAGGTGTTCTGTCTTAAGACCACCAATGTTCTCATGAAAGGTGATGGTCGACAGTATTTTCCTTTAATATCATCACTTACATGGCTTAAAAATGTGTAGTGCCGAAAGAAAAAGCCATGCTTCATGATCCACAATGGTTTTCGACATATTACTCTGATTCAGTGATACTTTATTGACAGCGGATTAGATGTGTAAGAAAAATAATGAAATAGTGTTGCAAGGTTATGTTCAGGATGAAAGAAAATGACGATTTTTGAAAATACATTCAAGCTATTTTTGTTTGAATATCTTGCAATAGTACTCTATTTCTGTTGTTAATATCTAAAAAAAAGCTTACAATTATCATATATATGCAAGAGCGACAGAAGAACAAGCGGAGATTGGTATCAGAAAGAGAAAAAAAATTGTGATATATTTGTTGACGGCTTGTCGCAAACAAAATCGTAATTATTTATAACGTAAATGGCGGATATTCAACAGGATTTTGTTTGCATTTCGGCACGAGAACAGTCGTAGATATTTCAACTGACAGCCCATAAAAACCTCCAAAAAAGATGCCATTGGTTGTAATGGGTTTTGCATAACTGGTTTAGCAATTGCTCTTATGATACTAACGAATGTAATGATATTCGCACATATGTGTATTTAAATCTAATGAGTTGCAGTTGCATTATACACCTTTGTGAATAAAAGTAAAATGACAATCGTTATATCATTTCTTGTTATATTTTATTCAGAACGTGGGTGTGACACCGAGCGGAAAATCAAATTCCATTCATCATATGCGTGTGTATGTGCGTGTGTGCGTTCGCGTACGTGTGTGCGCGTGAATGTGTTCATATGTATGTGCGTTTATATATATATATATATATATATATATATATATATATATATAAACGCACACACATATGTATGTATGTGTGTACGTACATATATATGGATGGTTATGGTTGGTTGGATTATTGATTTAAGTATTATTTCGTATTAAGGATATATATTTATGATTGTGTATATTATCGTTATAAGCCTGATTTATTAAATCTCTCTGTTAAGAGACTGCATATAATTTTATAACATTTTTTTACGATATGTAGTATTTAACTATATATATCCTTTACCTGATGAAATAATATATAAATTATATATAATGTTAATGCACATTCCCAAATTTTGAGAAATCTTCAAAATTCATAAAGAAAGGAAGGTAAAATCGTTTGAAATGGTTTGTTTGTTTCCGTTGTTTCAATTCTTTCCGCCTACGTAAACACATCAAAAATATGTTTTCTCTGCAATGATGAAATGAATGTTAAAAATCAAACTTGCTTTCACGCCGAACAGATGAAATATGTTAATGCCGAAATATAAATAGGAAAATAAACTTCAAATTCACTTCGTACTCAAGCACTGTAACAAAGCATATTTACATCAAATTGCGTAATATTCGCTACCAAATGATAATAGTAAATGAAAACCTGCACGTTCCAGCGAGAAAGTGTACGCATAGTCACTTAACTTTTTTTTTAATTCAGAAGCTACATCTGCCTAAAATCACACCCTAATCGTAGGGAAAATTGGCACAATGTATACGTAGTGTGATTTTATATTTCTTGCAATGTTCACGGATCGCTTGTCATTGTTCGTGTGAATTTATACGTAATGCTGATCCCTGATGAAATAACATCTAGTACTATAAAATTGTTTTTTCCTGCGTGTAGATGCATATATATAAACACCTGGCCAATGATTATTTTACTAAATGATGGTGCTTTCGAAAATATGTTTTAGCACAAACTACTTTAACTACAATTGCTTAGAATTGTAAATTATATGCATCAAACCTTCCCTATGTCTGCCAATATTATTCCTCTTGCAAAAGTGTAATTTTGGCGAATGTTGCTAGAAATAGCGATCAAGTAAACGACTAATAATTACTCCGATTGCTTTCTAATGGGAGATGCACATTGAATGGTTTATTCTTAAATGAGGGACGTTTACGTAAAGTGCGTAATCGTTTACACCACAGAGGAGATGAAGACTTAAATAATACAAGTATATGTGCATAAATTAAGCACTAACTACTGATAAATGTGCATTGTTTCGAAGCTGCAACACATTATAAGGCGGTGAAATATTGTCTCACGTGATACTAAATTATAATCATTTGACAAATCTTAACTACTGATATATAAATATCTTGCACACACACACACCCACACACAAAAGCTCACAAGCAAAATAGAAGCATTGACCTAATTAGTACTGGTGATTGTATTGGGTTTATTCTAACACACTTTTGGGTCGAGCGTTTTTCACTCACTAAATTGAATGTTTTAAACCGAGTAATGGATAACATGGTCAATGTATAACAACAGGTGTACTACGAATATGGATTATCTTATAGGAAAAGTGTTATGATAATTAAGGTTGGAAAAGAACACAGGGAGATACGTTTCAGAATCGATTACTGGTAAGCTTATCAGTATTTACAAATTGAAAGTAAAATTTTAGAAATGTAAAATAAAGAATCTGGCCAAAAATTTAAGTGGTTTTCATGTTAATGAGATTGCATCCAAAGGTGGCTGTAATAGCCCTTAGATAATAACGTCTTCAAAAGGTTAACTTTGGAAAATTATGGCATTTCTCTGTAATATCATTTTTGCTCCAAGGCTACATTGCGATCTACTTTAAATATCTTGACTACTACTTTTCTCTATGGCAGATTGGAAAGTGGGGAGGTGAAAGACAACTTTCTTACTATTTAATGTCTATACAAGCGCGAGGTCAACTATTACTTGTATGCGCAATGGAAACTTACCGACCCTTTATAAAATCAATACATAATGAATCCAGGTGATGAGCTGTGATAAAAATGCAGTATGCAAGTAAAATTGCTATCGGATATATTTACATCGCATTTAACCACAACATATTATTCTTCAGCAGTTTCAATAATAGTCCCATTTTCCTTCATTTTAAGCTTACTTTATCCAATATAGCGACCCGAAATTATGGCTTCCTACACAGAATGAATCGGCCATAATTACTGTTTATGCTAAATAAAATAAGGTTGCACGGTGATCTTATCTGTTTCAAAAGTAGGGGATTATGGTGGTGAATCTAAACAATTCTACTAACTCTGGCTAGTAGAATATATATATCTAATTTTCTTTTCATAATTTAAAGATATTTACTCACGTTGAATTTACGAAATAAGCTGGCTACGATAAGACTATTGTTCGAGATTTAGGCACAATATCGCTATATTTGAAGGAAGCAGCAGTAGTCAACACCAAAGAATCCAATACTTAACTGGTAATTTATTTTATTGAACCTGAAAGGGTGGAAGTCAAGATGCTTTAGCGGTATTTGAACTCAGAACGTAAAAAGCCATAAATAAATAAAGCGAAATATTTTTCCGACGTCCTAACTCTTCTACTAATATACCACCATAGAGTACGATTCAATAATGTTCGCGACCAAACTTATCCTTCATTATTCTGCATGAAAGATGCCTTCGAAAAAGTGGAGAAAGTAGTATAAACAATGATGTATAAATGAAAATATGGGCCATGCTAGAAAGTTAATAATTCAGTGTGTTATTGTAACTGATTTTCTTCTATTAAATGCACACCTGAAATACGAAAAACTTATTGAAAATGTAAATATCATTAGAGAAGAGAGGCAACGTTTCCGATTAAGTAGCGGATCCTATTCGTAGACTATTTAGCAACAAATTTGGCCTCGTTACAGAATCCTTTAGAGAAATATGATTAGCGGACACACGAAAAAATTATGTTTGATTGAGTGGGTCTGTGCGCCTATCTGTCTATCCATCTATCTGCATGATTGTCTGTCTTCCAATCTCTCTGTTATCTAATAAAAACAGTTGTATTTGGTATTTGTGCAGTTTTAAATGGATGTAAAACGACGAGCAAAAAAGTAGTATGTAGCATTGAAATCGAATATATACTGCAGGTTAGAAAGTGCTGAGGGGTGACTAGAGACATGATAAATCATTTTGGTACAGCAAGATAAATGGTCATTTATCTTCATCTAATAAAGACTAAAGACTATGTGTCTGTATAGTAAAATTCGACCCCATATTTTAGTAGAGCTCATTTAAATTGCTTTATATTTATCAGTATTCTCTCGGTAATTCATCTACACTTTCTCGCTCAAGTTCTCTTAATTTATTTATGTCTATTTCTCGCTTTCTAAAACTTTCTCGTTTTTCCCCATTTTTCTTTATTCTCTCTTCCAGTTTAAAAAAAATTTTTTATTTGATTTTATTTGCTTTTCTATATACTAATCAATAGCACAACATAATAATGTTGTTGAGCAAGGAAAAAGCTACTTGTTTCGACTTTTAGTTGACGAAAGTTCACTTTTCTAAAAAGAACAATCCTTTTGAGAAAACATAAACATTTCAATACTGCATTATACCTTTCCCTGGTATTTAGTGTCCACATTCTCACTGTAAGAGAAACAAATATGATTACTGAAAAAGGTGACGCAGAGCAAAACTCTACGAATGTACAATGCAACTTGTTTTCGATTGTCATTTCGTGTAAAATAACTGTTTCATTCTTCTGAAATATAGCAGCTTTGCGTGATATCAGATGAAAGTAATATTAATAGAACAATAGAATGTGTCAAATATGATACCGATGTGAGAATATAAAGTCTATGAAGCTAGTTTCGATTTTAGTTGGAGGCCCGTTACAACAGTGGTGTAGCGAATGTCAGTTAGAATGTTATTCATGTCAGACAAATTCAATATTACCTACCTGACTATAATTTGAAGCGGGAATACTTCCGGGTTGCTTTTGGGTACACGTGTGGAGACAGGAATAACAATTCAACATTGAATATATTCCGTGTAAATATTTGATAAATAAATTCAAAAAGGGATAAAACTCTTTTACAGGAATTTTATCAAGAAGCCAGTGTGTAAAAAAATTCGTAAGGGAATACCCAAAAGCAACCCGGAAGTATTCCCGCTTCTTTGATGAAGATATATACA
>NC_068984.1:34918110-34918472 GCF_001194135.2 Octopus bimaculoides
AAAAGAGTTTTATCCCTTTTTGAATTTATTTATCAAATATTTACACGGAATATATTCAATGTTGAATTTTTATTCCTGTCTCCACACGTGTACCCAAAAACAACCCGGAAGTATTCCCGCTTCTTTGATGAAGATATATACAGATAAACTTCATTCCCTTTACTCTGTCGGATACGTAGGGTGTTCGTTTTTGGTGAGGTGAGAATTCTGTTTATTTATATATGTTTTTGGTACAATACTCTGCTGATGAACGAAATCTAGATTCATTCTAGTAATCGCGAAATCGGTCGATACACAGTTAAGTATATTTAAAAGAAAGTAGGTAGACTTCTGTTGGTTGTTTTTCCTCGCATTAGGTACTA
>NC_068984.1:34918482-34925129 GCF_001194135.2 Octopus bimaculoides
GGTAGACTTCTGTTGGTTGTTTTTCCTCGCATTAGGTACTAAATGTGGGTATTTTGAGAAGTCCACTGTGTGGCGTTGTTATTTTTCTGTAATAATGCCCTTTATATAAATATAAACGAATGACTATAATTTGAAGTAGATGATCATTACTTCTATATTGTATACTATATGCATCTCACTGTAGTTAGAGAGTTCATGGAGTGGGATACGGCTCAGCTTCAGACAACCCCAATACATGTTTTCGATTTGCAGATGAGACTATTTACCATTCAATAATTCAAAGATAAAAGACGAAAGGTTTGTAATATTAACTAAACAAAAACAACTCTAAACGAATGTAATAATCTATGACAATAATATATATTGTCAGGGATATTGAGCAGGCAGAAACGGTAAGGCGAACAATTAAATTTGTTACACTATTAGTAATGTTCCTTTGCATAATTCTTCTCCTGAGGGTGGAAGAAAAAAATTGTAGAATCATTTGAGAACGTTTTACATTTCTAGAACTGGACCATGAACTACAGTAAGAAATCAATATCATTTCATACCTATAATGGCAGCAATTTGGCAGAAATATGAAATAGCCAGACGATGTATGTGTATTGAGTAAGGTAACCCTCTAAGTTTTAAATTAAAACACAACCGGAGTCTAATTTACTCAAGAAAATAATTTTCTTAGAGCCATGGCCAGACTGATTATATTTTCCTCCGTTTTGTTAATATGTTAGCTGCTGAATATTTGACAAGATCACAAGTGAATGCCAGTTTCTTTTACGTTTCTGATATCGTATTCGAAAATATTTCAAACGTTCAGCCTGGTAAACGGAATTTTAGTGCAACAGAAAAAATCAAACTATATATAGGTATATGTAATTGTTGAAAAAGGAAATGCCATAGTTTTTGAACTACACGTTATAAATCCACATGAAACTTCATCACTATCAGTTCACTTAAAACTTGGAATGTGATTGTTATTTTGTACAATTTAAAAATAGTACGTAATAGCACAACTAATTTACAATTATATAAAAATGTAGGAAATATAATCTAGTAAAAGATCTTATAGTTACTATCTAAACGTGATAGAAACAACAGCTAAATCATCATTGAATCACAAATGAGTGTTATCATTATTGTAAATTGCCAATAAATACGTGATTTTCACGAAGAGAATATCTGGCGATAGTTTAAACACCACCAACTAGATAATGTTATCGAAAAATTGTTCAAATAGACTAAGACACACTGTTCTCCGAAAACTTTTGACAATGTTATGATATTTTTGCATATATGTTAACCTCAGAAAACCCAGGAAACTCTCTAGTCTATATTTTGTAGTTTCGTATTGGCTGTGTAATACTCTCTTCCATCATCTTATAAATACTATCGTATGTTGCAAACATTAACGTAATTTTTTATTGTTACAGGTGTTAAGAAAGCGGATATGTAATTTCGTTAATATGTGCTATGAATATTATTGTTGCTTTGCACTGTGTGAATTATTTGTTTAGGTTTGGAATGCAATAAAATTTTAGTCGTATTTCTAAAGATCAGATCACAAAATATTCCATTGAAACGAATATATTCACATAATTGTTTAAGATATTGCTATTTCTAGTTCGAATTTTGATACAAGGTGTAATCTATAAATGTATTTGGTAGTCGCAATAAAAAGGTTTCGTTCAAATTAAACATTGTTTTCTTTTTTTTTTCTTCAGAAGTTAATAATTTGAACGGTAGTGATTATGTCAATGTACATCTGTAGGGCAAAATTGAATATTGTAATACTTACATTAGTGTATATATACTCATAGTGCATAGAAGAGGAAATTTGGTCATGGTGTACACATTTATAGCAAATCGAAAGAAGTTCCAAAGTAGATGGTGAAGTCCAACGTAAAACTGACCAGTACAGTCTTGTATAATAAATATTGGCTCTAAGATATTCCATTGTGAGTGAATTTAGAGAAATTATCAGAATTTAGTGAGGAGATTTTAAAGAAATTGCATTTTACAAAGCTGTCATAGCACTGTCGACTTAACAGACAATCGATCGTGCCCACTATTCTAAAGTGATATAGGTAAGTGAAGTATTGATGATTTTGCGTGCTATTTACGCTTGTAAAAGATTGATAATTAATATATTGAAGAAACACCGCTTGTAACAAAGAAGTGAGCATTGTCTGTAAAAATAATTACTGATATTACTGGAATGGGGAATGGTTCTTATATATCCAAAATATTATGAGTAAAAAAAAATGTCTTGACCCATTATACAAACTTGGCTAAATTGTGAAGACATCTGCGTATTCTTCTTCGCCAGCTACGAATCAAATAAACATTACAGAAAATATTGCATACACATCATAAATATTTTTCTTTTGTGTTCGAGTAATCACAGTATCATTGGAGACACCAAAGTTTGTAAGAGTGATAAAAAAAAGAGTTTTATATTTTGATTGATATTTACTCAATACTCTCCAATCTTTGAATCAATTTAGCCAAAGTTTCAAAATTTACTGAATGGCAATGTTTTACCAATTGGGGAAAATTGTAATAGTGAAATTTTTGTGAAACGGATACAAAAAATACAAAGGTATAACGGGAAAATTTCATTACAATTAATGCTGATAATTAATTATATTGTATTAATATTAAGTTATATATATCTAATCTGAAAATGCGTTTTAAAAATTGTTAGCTGTTATTACTTGAAACCACTACAGCTATTTATGTGCATGTGAAAATGTAATGGGTTATGTATTTCCTTCTTTGGTTTGCTTTTCACGCGCCCAGCCATTTTAGGAAATAAGAACCACATAAAATAAAAATGGGCGAATAGAAAAAAATGAATGAAATATAAAAATGCACACAAGACATCTAATGTATCTATAGTGCCTACTTGGCGTGGAATTGGCGATGAATTTGCTAGAAGGTCTTCCTTTGGTGTTTCTTGTGGTTGTAGTTTTCGTGCTCCTACTCTATAGAGTAACGGATGTGGAAGCGTATTTCAGGTTAACGATACAATTGAAGGTGGTATTTACCGACGTAACATTTATTATTGATATGATAGTATACCGGTAAGTGTAGTTGTGATGGTGGTTGAGTATTTAAGTCAGAGCAAAGTAGTAGCGAAAGTGGTGATAGTGAAGCTGACATATTATTGGTGACGACAGTGCATCATCATTACTGTTACTTCTCTTAAGGCGATGAGAAAACTGAATCGTTAGCACGTTGGACGAAATTTTAAGTATCATTTCCCCCGTAGCAACATTCTTAGTTCAAATTCCGCCGAGTTTGACTTTGCCTTTCACCCTTTCGATGTCGATGAAATAAGTATTATTTGAGCATTGGGGTAGATGTAATCGACTGTACTCCTCCCACAAAATTTCAGGCCCTATGTCTATAACAGAATGGATTATTGCTACATCACATTCTATGGCATATCTGTCTTTAATTTGGGGTATATTCAAATATAACTTAGTCATAGAATTCTAACTGTGCTAGGGAAGGAAACGTTGTTTACCATTTATAAAGAAACAAATCTCATACAATTTATTCATATGACCTAGCTAGAGTATGTTATGGGTGAGCAATACACGAAACATCGCACAGGCATATTTTCATCGGAAAATATTAACAACATTAGTCTACGAGAACATATAGGTTTTGCTATATATGAATGTGCTCACAGATGCTGAAGAAACGTCCTCAAATACAGGTACTAAAAATCGAAAGTATTCACTAATGCATATCTCTAATAAATCAACAAATGCTAAACACAATCTCAAATACGAATGATTTCGTCTTTGATGTATATACAAGATAATATTCCCCAGAATTACTCATGAATATTGTCCACTTGAAGTTTTAAGCCATATGACTTAGACACACGGCGGTATATATTAAAATATATTGCATAATGTATTATCCTTAATATATGGAACTTATTTTATTAAAAATAAAAACTACTTTCGGGTAATGGTATTAGAATATTAGAATAATTATATACTGCTGAAGATAATAGAAGTATTTGAAAATTTCCAAGCAAAAAGAGTCACTCAGAACAATTTACGAAATCAAATTAAAATTAAACAAACAAACAAACAGATAATAAATAAACAAAATGACGTGAACGTAGGAGAGACTGAAATCAGTCAAATATAAAAACACCATTCCCCATAAAGTGTTGATTTCATTTCGAAAACATATTTCAAGTTGTCTCAAAGTTACTAAGCTGTACAAAGTCACAGGCTGAATTTCATGTAGTTTTGGTAAATCAATTTATATAATAATACAAATATACATACACCATACACATACATACACACACGCACACATATAAACACATACACACATGCATATATATATATGTGTGTGTGTATGTGAGCGCTTGTGCATAAAGTACGGCATCGTAGCCATAATTAATTTAAGTTATCCTTGCCTCTATAAAATACATCTTTTAAACAAACATTTGTCCTTTATAAATGTCCATGCGCGCGTTTATAAAGTGCAGTAAGGAATTGGAAGCCGGAAATCGTGTAGGGAATAGCGCTAAAGATGGAAACAGGACTATAGAAAAACAGTGATAGAGAGTTTATCGAAAGTGTAATAAATAGTGACAGAACAAAAATGTACTAAGAAATTCAGAACTCAGAAACATTAACGTAGAGAAAGACAGTGACGTATAAAAATTGAGAATGAAAGCGAAAAGAGAGAAAGAGAAAGTAAGCCTATAGTATATAGATAAGTAAATAGAAACCTAAATTTACATATTTACACAGTCGTGTCTGAACGAAAAAAATGAGAGAACTGGATTAAGGGAAATGCATGCACCATTTGTTCATTGTTGCACTTATTTCCCCCACTAATCTATATAACTTTTCGCTTAAAGCATCCTCAATTTACAATAGTACTAAACCGTAATAAAAACATATCCTTATATTTTTAGTTGTAAGAAAACCTGTTAGTTTGAGCCTAGTTTTTATATAACGATCCTAAGTGTATAACAGAGTTATATCCTAAAAGCTTGATATACTCTTCAATCCAGACAATATTTACAACTGAATAGTTTTTGACGTATTGCAAGGCAGAAAGGCATTCGACCGTAGAGTACTTTTTAATGATATCGTTTAATTCGATGTAAGATCCTGCAATACCAATTCAAACGTACATACTATCCACAATTGTTCAACACAAGCTATCTTGTTACAGTGATTATTCTTTTCTGTGTTTGTTCTATCATTCCTTCATTCGGTTCATTTTTTTTAGTTTCTCTCTCTTCTTCCCTTTCGTTCTATCCGCCTCTCTCTCTCTCTCTCTCTCTCTCTCTCTCTCTCTCTCTCTCTCTCTCTCTCTCTCTCTCTCTCACCAAATCGGAACCGAATAACTGCTGCAGCAGCTCTTCATAATCCCTCTCTTATTTCTACTTCACACAGCACTCTCTTGACATAGATTTCTATGAGGTCATTTCATTTTCGAAATGGAAACCCTGTCAAGCATATAGCAAAACCTAAATTGAAATTGATATTGTAGCTCTAGATATATTAATCATACAGAAGTGAAAGATAACATGCCTCTATAGTCATGGCTAAAATACATTACATCATCGACCTCCTTGGGCAACTAAGAACAACGAATCTAATTTTCGCAAAGTAATCCCTATTTTCTCAGAACATGAACAATATTTTAAAAAATACATTTACTGAAAAGACCAGATGATCACGGGTGGAACGCCTTTTAATAGTAGTCAACAATCTCAAATAAACATTTAGAAGTTTTTGTGCCCTTGTTTTTTTCAAAATACAATGAATTTCAGAAATTCATGAGTTAACCCTATGAGATTACTAAATATAGAGCAGCAGTCATATATATACTAGCGAGTATAATTTGGTAGCATGTACCAAGCTTTCTCTTATTTATTTAAGTTCGTAGATCGTCGTGCTTGCCCAATCCCCTTGAAGAATTGCTGCGACCAGGAGGCAAACGATGTTGTAACTCACGCTGAAACAACACTCGGCTAGTGCTAGTTACAGCTGCGTAGACAGCAACAACATAAAACGAAGTCATTTTCTGAGGACAGATCGCTCTTTATTGTTCAGTGGCGAAAACACGAACCATTAGTATATGCTACTCCATATTACTTGTATTAAATAATATTTCTTATTTCAGAGAAGAAAAAAAAAAGGTATCAGGAAATATCCATATCATCGTAAGCACAACGTATAGTTCTTATCATGCACACTATTTTCATAGATTGCCTTCATTTAACACTGAAATCTACAGAAAAAGGGTTTCATATATAAACATTCACATAGTCATTATTTTTTCTTCCCCATGAACATTCACTTGAAAATGTATGGGCAAGAAATAAACAATATACCCAAATATTTATATCGATAGCAGTATTATATCTACACTGTCTAAATCACATCTATTATGAAATTATAGTTTTGTTGCAACTATGGTGTTTTTAGAAGTAATACATACATATATCTGTAGGCGTCTATGTGTTTATAGGAGTATATATATACATATATATACATGTATATATTATATATATTTATATAAACATATATATATTATATATATTTATATAAACATATATATATATATATATATATATATATATATATATATATATA
>NC_068984.1:34925139-34926551 GCF_001194135.2 Octopus bimaculoides
TATATATATATATATATATATATATATATATATATATATATGTGTGTGTGTGTGTATATATATATATATATATATATATATATATATATATATATATATGTGTGTGTGTATGTATGTATGTGTGTATTTATGAATATGTAACCATGTATGTACGTATATAGATTTATCGTATATAAAATTTCAGAGTAAAATCAACGCATAGATGAAAAAAAAAATGTTATAGAAAATTTTGCAATGGAGCGAAATCTATTATCAAAGATATCACATAAGTATTATTTTCAAGCAAAAGAGTGCACTCCAATCAATTGATATAATGGTATATTTATGATATATATATTTTCATCCCTTCCTTCAATGTTATTGACTTCTTGACCTGAAAGCTAATAGAAAGACCTTGCTATCGTGTGCAAACACATAAACAAGTCTACCAAGAGACAACAGATTTCAACTCCTTCAACGCAAACTGCCACTTTCAGTTTTGCGTATAGATATAATAAAGAGTGTGTGTTTTGTACTATTTGCTATGATGATATATTGAGGTGAGGGAGGTTTTCCTCTCAGACTGGATTATTGAAATGTTAAAAGCACTCAATAATAACGAAATTTATAGCTTCACACGTATACACACACACACACGCACAAAACATATACAAACACTGACACGTAGGAACACACACTCACGCACACACACTCACACACGCATACACACACTCTCAATTGTTTGTATGTTAGCGCGCGAATGTGACTCTACGTGAGTGGGCACGGCTATATAGTTAGTATCATTACTATCTTTCAAGACATAATATATACTTCCACACGCACAAACACACACTCTCACACACATATCCAAATTCATACACACACACACATACACACACACACACTCTCATAAACACATACTCACACACTCACACACACATACAGATACATGCACATACATACACAAACTAGATTTATATAAGCTTTACACATGTTTTGCTAGTGTATGCTAACATGCTTTGCAGTAATTGTTACATAGACAATTGCCTAATCACATTAGCACAGCAGAACATTAGAAGAAAGTAGTAATTTAATACACTGTTAATTACCCACCGCAATTTCTATGCAAAACTAAATAACTCTAGTGTTATACCATTCACAGATAGAATTTTTATACATACATATATAGACACTTCATTTTTACTTGCTGCACTGCACTGAGCTTTAAGTGGGTAATCCGACGATAAACTGGTGTTCCGTTCAAGAAGATTGCATGCTTGCTCGTGAAGTGAATGGGGTGGAATCATTCGAAAACTACAATAATGCCAGGTAGCGCATTGTTGTCAGTGGTTTATAGCAACAATCGGTACTGTAGTCGAGGAATTAACACACAGTAACAGTCTAATATGCGTAAACACTTGTATATATATATA
>NC_068984.1:34926673-34930332 GCF_001194135.2 Octopus bimaculoides
ATGTATGTGTGTATATATATGTGTATGTGTGTGTGTGTGTGTGTGCACAAACACATTTATAAAGAGTGAGAACAAATGACACAGGTATGCTGACTCGAGTGTATATCTGTACATTTATGTACGGTTGTAAATTCCATTGTTAGCTTAGTTATCGAACTGCCCGTGTAGGCCGAACGTATCACTCTATTGTTTGTGCAAGTGTTTCGTTGCAAATTATATGAGAGATGAGAAAATCCTTCAGTTTTTTTCCAATTATGCCAAAGCCTATGATTCTTCACTAAGAATGTCTAAGAAGGATGTACCATATTAGTAGGTATGTCCTATAGTTGCCAAACTGATTAAACATAGTATTACTAAAGTTTCAGCTCCGCATTATATTTCTATAATTATATTTTCGATGTCCTGCTTCTAGTATATTTATTACTGCTTAAATGTACATTCATATGAGGCTAACTCATTTTAGTCAATAAATGCGGTGCTTGCTCGTGCAGTTCGAAATTGCAAGTGACAGTGAAAGAAACCGTATTGCATATATGTAAGTATTGGGTTATCCCATAAATAATGCGGCTTTTTCAATTACATGAAATAAAAGACGGAGGAAAACGGGATAAACGATCTGCATAAACTTTGTATAAAAGCAGGTATTAATTTTACTTTGTGCAAATTTTGAAGAGTGCAGTCCAATTTTAACTGTTAATTTTTCAAAGCTACAAATGAAAGTGACAAAAATGTGTATTCGGCATATTTTACTTTATAAGTTCAATAAAGGCAGCAACGCAACGGAAATTGCGAGGAATATTAATGCAGTGTATGGGGATTAGACAATAAGTGTAAGCCAATCTGAACGGTAGTTCCAGAGTTTTCCGTGCTGGAAACTACAGCCTGGAAGACGTGTCACGCCCTGAAAGATTCATAGAGCTCGAAGAGGACGTCCTGCAAACCCTGTTGGAAAGTAATACCATCGTAACTGTTGAGAAACTAGCAGAGAAGCTTGGATTTGCTCTTTCAACCATTCATCGACACCTGCGTGCCATCGGAAAAATCAAGAGATTGGGCCAAAGGGTTCCTCTCAAACTTTTATAGAGTCTAATTGCACGAAGAGTGAATGTGTGCTCTTCTTTGATGTCATGTCTGAAGAATGGACCATCTTTGGGACTGAATAGGGACTGGTTACGGGAAATGGGTTCTCTATAAAAATGTCAAGCGCCGAAGGTAGAGAAAGGTGAAACACCGGCACTCCAGACTAACATAGGAGATCTACTGCGAGTAGATTGAGCAGCTTAAGTCAGCGATAGAAGAAAAATGATCATCTTTGTTTAAAGTCGAAAAGCGTTCTTCCATCAGGATAATTCTCGTCTACATATAGCGAGGACGACATTACATAGGCTGGAGCAGTTTGAATGAGGAACGTTGCCCCACCCACCATATTTGGCGGACATTGCCCCGTCTGATTATCATTTGTTCCGCAGTCTTCAAAATCATTTGGACGGAAAAAATATGAATTCTCTAGACGAGGTAAGAACAGTACTAGAGCAGTATTTTTCGTCACTGAGAAGTGAATTGTAAAAGATGGACATTGCAAGTCTACCATATAGATGGAAGTGTATTGTAGAAAACGAAGAAGAGTATATTTTAGATTTAAAAATAATTTTGGTTATCTTAATTCTGAAAAAAAATATATAAAAACCCGCATTATTTATGAGATGACCCAATATATAATAAGTGGACATTTCTTTTTAGCAAAATATATATAGTAATGTTTCAAATTTTATAATTTTTGATCGAAGTACTATGAGACTTTTATATTACTTGCTATGATGGTAGATTGAGAAGTGTGATGTTTTCCTATCAGAACGAATTATTGAAACGTGAATTGCAAATAATAATGAAGAAGCCTATGTAGCCTCTTACATATATCCAACCATGTGTGTGTTTATGCTTGCGTGCGTGTGTGAGTGCGTGTATGTGTGTGTGTGTGTGTGTTTGTGTGTGGGTGTGTGTGTGTGTGTGTGTGTGTGTGTGTGTGTGTGTGTGAGAGAGTGTGTGAATAGGGGTATGCGTGTGTGCAGCTGCAGGCACAAGCTGTTGTGTGTATGTGCGCGTGACTAGAATATTAGAAACGTTGCCAGTTGTTAAGTTTTAGTGTTACAGTTTAGCATGGATGAGTGAAATAGTAGAGCCTCGTACATTGTGCTAATACATCAACTTCTTTATAGCGAATTATAGCCAGGCTATGTAGCCTTTGTTTTTCATTCTTCTAATGTAGTTACAATGTACCCTTGTCCCTGTATTTGTGTCGATTTGATAATCCTTATATTCCTATGCGTTAGCTTGGCATCACAGCATTCTCTGACCGGATTTCAAAAAAACAATAACAATAATTCCTACAAAGGCATTTACAGATGCAATGCCTCAGCTTTAGTGGGGGAAATAGTCGGTTATATTGCATGAATACTCCATACGCACTTCTTTTATTTCTGCACCACAATGAAGATGAAATGCAAAGTTAACCGCTGCGGAATTTAAACTCTGAACGTGAAAGAAAATCCCATGTCTCATTTTACGTGCCGCTCTATCGAATCTCAAGGTACTGGCCTAAAAAAATCTATACATTTATGAAATAATTACTTTTTAAAAAATAATTTGATGGAATATAATAGTGTTGAAAATGAATTTGTTATCACGTTCACTTGGAAACTTTTCAGCTAAAAAGAAATTATGAACTCATGTTTAAAGATTAACAAGAGTGCAGTAGGATGATAAAAGTGCACCTTGTGTCGCTTAGGCATCATTATCATAGCTGTTAAAATATTCGCAAGAATTCTAAACAAAATCGATAAAAACGAAAACTTTACAATGATTTGCAGTAATATCAAAAAAGTATGTCAAATAACTTCATGATGAATGCATCACAACAGAACAGAATTAAGGACATTTTCGTTACCTGTTATATATGATCTGTGTATAATCTTTGAATCGGATCGAATACCACCTTTCTATAGCATTACGTGTCTTCCATATTACATCAGCATAAACAGTAAATATAAAGTGCTAAACATTATATAAACGTCATATAAAAAAACTGAATATATATGATAAATGATTGATTTTTCAGGTGGAAATATAGTAAAGCCTGAAGCTTTCACACAAAATACCTAATTTTCTGATTCTCAGATTTTAGAAATAAAATTATGATATTTTGTAAGTGATAACACACGTTTCTGAATTGCCGTGTATTGCGTGCATAGACCAAGGAATGTTATTTTCCTGAGTGCAATTCTGATATATATATATTTGCTTTCGTGTACTCTTTTTGCAATGTTTCTAACAAATGTATTCAGATTTTCGGATTTGCATGCATAATATACATGAATGTATTTGAATGAAGAAGAGATTAAATCGTTAGTAACTTCGTTGCACGCAGATTCTAAAGTTGGTATGTAATGGATTTGTGTTCATCTATTTAATAAACAGTCATACATTCAATCTCAAATACACACATTCACACAAACGATCACTAACACCCGTTCACGCATATGATCTTTCAATATATTCAGTATATTTTGCAAATAATTTAAATAAACTTACACCAGGCACATTCAAACAAGAATAACCGTGCTCCTCGCTTCTTTCGTGTATAAGCTCTCTCTCTCTCTCTC
>NC_068984.1:34930457-34934954 GCF_001194135.2 Octopus bimaculoides
ACACACACACACACACACACACACACACACACACACACAGACGCACGCAAACACACATGCGTGTGCGTGTGTCTATGCGTGCATGAGTATTTTCAGCATTACTATCAGATAAACCAGCATTGAAACAAAATTCTATTTATTATTTTAATCAGCAGTGAGAATGTTTTTACATATATACACACAAATATATATCAAGTGAACATAGAGTCGAACAAAAGATAGAGAAAACATCTTGAGACCTTTTTTTTTTTCATTCGTTTTGCATTTGTATCTCCATCGAATCTTTTCTTTATGTATTTCAACATTGTTGAAATGTGGAATGCACTTTTATACACATGCACCAATGCCTGCGCATATGTATATAAGACACCCCCCACACACACACATACACACATGCACATATATACATTTTTCTTGATGGTAACATTCAACATAAAAAACAATTAAAATTTCAGCAACTATCTAACACAAATTTGCAACTATCTAACACATTTGCAAATTTGCAAAAGAAGAAGACTTCTATGAACGTGAGGAGAGATGCTACAGTTCACTGTACAATGTATTTCAGAACATTCTAGGTAACATTAAAACAAAACCGTACTTAAACGACATCACAGTGAACTTTCTACGTTGTTTCTTGAAACAAAAAATGGCACACCGTAGAGTGTATATATCATACTAAATGCCTTGCATGGAGTTCCGATACATTTTGCCTCCTCATTTTAGACGTTACTTCTACACAAGCTAGAAAATAAAAATTCATACACAATATCCTGATACACGAAAGACAAAGCAATCAATTGATAAATGTAGGTTACTTTCAACCAGAAGCGAAGACATTTTATATGCATTGTTTGAAATTGTATCTAATGGGAGAAAGATCTACTATCCGGGGATGAATCTCCTTTGTATATATATATAAAACGTGAGGTCTCTTGTAATTTCATCTGTCACAGAAATTTGTAGTATATTTCTTATTTCTTTATTGCCTACTAGGGGCTAAACATAGATGGGGCAAACAAGGACGGACCCGTGCGTAACTGGTACTTAATTTATCGACCCCGAAACGATGGAAGGCAAAGTTGACCTCGGCGGTATTTGAACCCAGAACGTAAAGACAGACGAAATATCGCTAAGCACTTCGCCCGGCGTGCTAACGTTTCTGCCAGCTCGCCGCCTTATAGTATATTTCTTTGGTATATTTCAGCGTTGGCGTAATATAGGCTCCACATCACATGATGTGGTAAGGTGCAAAGATGTGGAATAAGCTGCTAAAGATTACACTTCCACATAAAACGTGAATAATGGGTTGTTAAAATATGACAACTAATTTTTTTAAAAATCTATTTAATATTGTTTGTGATCCCAAAGTAAAGTAATGTTATATTGTAGAAATCAGCAACGCGTATGACAACTGTGTTGTAAGAGAAATACATGTGTATCATTAATGAAGATCTAAAAGTCGAATAACGGAAATACTTTTTTTAAATTCTATCTGCATTTTGTTTGAAATTACATGATATGGTCCAAGTTAACAGGTTCAAAGTAGAACCATGCATAGACATCCGTTGAAAGTAGCCAGCTTTACATCTTATACATTATATAAGATTCCTAGAAAAGTAAAGTTTTGGATTACCTAGCAAATTTAAAGGGTTAATAGCTGCGAATGAGATTATACTCTTCGAACATTACTACTGAGGAGATGGAAGTAAGAATTCTAAATCAAGTCTAAAAAAAACCCTACATTCAGACAAAAGATTTTTAGGCGCAGGAGTAGCAGGAGTGGTAAGTAGCTCGCTTATCAACCACACGGTTCCGGGATCATTCCCACTGCGTGGCACCTTGGGCAAGTGTCTTCTACTATAGCCTCGGTCTCACCATAGCGCTGTGAGTGGATTTCGTAGACGGAAACTGAAATATATATATATATGTGTGTGTGTGTGTGTGTATGTGTGCATGTCTGTGCATGTCTATGTGTGTATGTGTGCATGTCTGTGCATGTCTATGTGTGTATGTGTGTGTATATGTTTGTGTGTCAGTGTTTGTGCCCCAACATCGCTTGACAACCGATGGTGGTGTGTTTTCGTCTCCGTAACTTAGCGGTTCGGCAAAAGAGACCGCTAGAATAAGTACTAGGCTTCCAAAGAATACGTCCTGGGGTCGATTTGCTTGACTAAAGGTGGTGCTCCAGCTTGGATACTGTCAAATGACTGAAACAAGTCAAAGAGTAAAAGAGTAAATGATACTTCTTTTGGATTTGTATGGTTTTCCTTACTGTTTAGAATTTTGTTCAAATTGTCTTCAAATTTGGTATATGGATTAAGTCTTGTATAGTAATTATGAAAATGAAATTCATTTTCTCCGTAAATCCATAATTAAAAAGTTATTAGCCTTTAAACATTGCAAAATTTGGGTATTGCAGCCAATCAGAAGCGAGTAATTTACATATATCACTATAGCGAAAATTTCTACTTCCATAGTAACCAAAGCAAATAAGCACCACGTGTTGCATAGCAGATTGCAAAGGGCTGTTTTCATAGTATCTACGATAAAATGACAAGTTGGACGAGATAAAGCAAAAGGAATGTGCGTTCAGATATGTTTAAGCATATAGGAACGAATAACCAGGTTTCAAATGCGCCAGTAACGTGATACTTCACGATATTCTCTCTCCAACCTCCTACCGGAAGAGGGCCGATTGGCCAACAAAATAACAAAATGAGAAGGAAAAAAGGATATATATATATATATATATACATATATATACACAAAAGCATATACAAGAACTCATATACACATACACACATATTTGTATCTCGTCTTATATTGGTTTTCGTTATCTGTAAAGAGTGCCGAATGTAATTTATCGTATGTTTGTATATATATTTATATATAGGTGTGTGTGTGAGTGTGTGTGCGTGTGTGTGTGTATGTGTGTGTGTGTGTGTGTGTGTGTGTGTGTGTGTGTGTGATATATACATATATGCATATACACACACACGCACATACATCGGAAGCCATTGATTTGGCAATGCAATATAAACTGTCTAGTTGATTGAGATGAAGAAGGAAATATTAATCACCGATAAAAAAAAAAATAGATCTTCTCTCAGGTCACTCAAAGTAGTAACTTAATTCTATAAGTTTCAGTCTATATTTAATCATATATATGAGGTTATTTACACCAATCACCTTATCATACTTATTTTCTTTTCCGTCTTGCATTCTCTTATTTTAAGTGAAATATATGTGTGCGTATATATATATATATACATATATATATATATATATATATATATATACATAATTTTGAACCCTGCCACAAATATACGCACGCACACACAGGTACACAAACACACACACACACATACAAAACAAACAAACACACAAATGCACACACGCACGCACACACACACACGCGCGCACACACACACATACACACACACACACACACACACACACACATATATATATATATGTGTGTGTGTGTGTGTGTGTGTGTGCGTGTGTGTGTGTGTGTATATGCATCAAACTGAGATCATATCTCACATGTTTTACTAATTATGAGGTGCTTAATATAATATTGTGCAATTTAGTCAAGGAAGGAATTGTCATGAAAATGTATAGTAGACTTCATTGTTGAGATGTGACAATTTCCTTGTTTGTTTCCGTTCACCTTTCCCAGAAACATATTGAGGACACCAAATATCTTTCCGTCTCTACAGCGATGAATTAGTGAGTTTTAAATGCTTCAAAAAATATTCTTTTTAATGTCGATATGTCCACCTCCGTTTCATTTTTTTACAATACACAAGAAGACCGATGTTTTCTTATTATATATCCAGAGCAGAACTGGGGTTATCACGAAAGAATAACAACTATCTTTGTGGTAGGTAGCCAGTTGCAAGTCTATGAGAGTGTGACGACGAATCTGTTGCGAAAACTACTGAATATTTCATTTTATCACCAATTCACCTCAATGGCAATTTGGTCAGAAACTTCAAACAATAGGTTCTTTTCTGTTTGTTTTCCTTTTCGTGGGCGTCTAGTCCAGTGATTGTGTTTACTCACAAATATCAGTGTAACTGATGGTGAAGAGGTCAAATTGAAGACAGGGGTGCCAGGGACGATGAGGACTGACTGTAGTTGGGCAGCAGTGGCAGTGAAAGCGAATGTCTATTGCGGTGAACCTGTGATAGTAGTGATAGACAGTTATAGCGTGACCTTCACTGGCGGAGTTGGCGATGAAGGATGTGACAAGTGTCGTGGTAGTAGTGGGGGTGGTGTGTTTGTGGCATATATGCTTGGAGTTGTGGGAGACAATGTTGTCGATGACGGTCAACAATAGACAATACTTGCCGCAGCAGGTAAAGGCGATGGTGGAGTGGGGGGGGGTGACGCTTTCGCAATTTTATTTTTTTGTTCTTTAGTAGACACGATTTCAAATAGATTATTACAAATAACCAATAGCCGCTGCTTTATGTATATATATATATA
>NC_068984.1:34935181-34941524 GCF_001194135.2 Octopus bimaculoides
GTGTGTGTGTGTGTGTGTGTGTGTGTGTGTGTGTGTGTGTGTGTGACCATCCATGAGTTATCAAAGCATGTACAGATTAGTTACGGTTCAGTTCAGTCCATTATCGCTGAATATTTGGGTATGAGAGGCGTGTCTGCCAAATTTGTACCAAAACTGCTTTCAACTGATCAAAATGGCATTCGGGTTTCAGTTGCACACGATCTGCTTGATTGTTTCGAGAGCAATGAAACCTTTTTGTAAACTTTGCCTAGGCTTCTCTGCAGGTATCGCCAAAATTTCTTGAAGATTCTCCGCTCATTTTTCACCGTCGTCGTCATTGCAATAATCACACGCTACGTACCTTCCTTCCAAGAATGGTTGTAAACAAGAAAAATGAGCTAGACCGTTAAGACTTCCTGTGCATGCACAACAGTGTTGAAGGTCAATCTGTGTTAAGCGGCTTTACTTTGCGTACTTTAGCTTCGTTACTATGGCAACAATCCGGATACTTATTGTTGAGAACATGTATATATACCTATGTGCGTGTGTAATTGAGAGTGATCCAAAATAAGATTCCGGTTCCGGAACAGATTAAACATTGCTTTCTTCAACAATACTATAAAACATCGTGATTTCTACCTAATGAGTTGGAAAGGCGTAGCATAAAAGACCTGGGGCAAGCGCCTTTCCCTTCAGCTATCATGAATCGTTAGTTTAGGTGTAGGTAACTTCTAGTGGGCTATATATATTTTTTCTCAAACAAAAAAAAAATTACTGAATGACGGAAGCTGCAACTAAACATACACGCATTGGAATTATGATTGTGGCTTGATATACGTTCATATATACGCGCGCACACACACAGGTTCACATATACTTACATACATGCATTCATACACGCACATATAGACACACACACACACACACACACACACACACACACACACACACACACACACACACACACACACACACACACACACACACACACACATATATATATATATATATATATATATATGTATGTCGTGAACAAGCGCTGACTTAGCTTCCTGAATCGCCAGTGGTGAGAGAAAGCGACCGTAAATGGTAAAGTTAAATGTGCAATGAGAAAGAAAGAAAGAAAGAAAGACAGAAAGAAAGAGAAAGAGTAAGAAAGAGAGAGAGGGAGAGAAAGAGAGAGAGATATGTAGAGAGAGAGATACAGTCACAGGGACACAGAAATGGAAACTTATTGTAAGAGAGTTAAGTGGGAAGGAGAGATAGGAAAAGATTGTTTGAGTGTATAGGCGAGAGAGAAAACAAAGATTGCAGAAGATGCAGGAAAATGGAAGAATCGAAGAAAATATGAATACACAAATTGAAAACTCATATGACTTACAAAAGCGACAACAAGATGAAGAATAGATGAAAACAAAATACAATAGGGCTATAGAGCTAATTAATGTGTATTATTGGTGAATAATGTGGATGTAAATGGTATATTGAATACTATATCGGTTATATGAAGGAAACGAAATTAACGCACCAAAAGCTTTCAAAGACATTTACATTCAAACACTCACAATAAAAAGCACGTATTGTCTCACAAAATCGACCACGTATATATACTCACGCGTTCATGTCAATGTATGCTCTAAACACATATAGATGCTGTAATACACTTAAACATACAAGCACACACACACACACACATACATATATATATATATATATATATATGTATATATATATATATTGCAAACACCTTAGATACGCACAAAAAGGTAGACATATATACACGGATTTATACAAGGATATATGTAGACACATTTATACACACGTATATGAGCACATATATGCACACCATATAAATACATAGACACACACAGACATATATTCGCATAGACAGGGACATATATATTTTCGCGTACGCATATTTATCTATATGCCAGTGCATGTGTGTATGTGTAGGTTTGTGTGGTTGCGAACATATTCTCCTTCCCGTTTGCCTTTCATTTCCATAAACGTAAAGACGTATACATATATATTTATGCGTGCATATATTTACTACGACAGATGTGCGCGCGCGTATGTGTTTGTATGTCGTTTTGTATATACAGACATGTACGTTTGTATATACTTTTATGTATGTGTGCTTCTCTGCGCATTTGTGCTTCTGTTTGAATGTATATTGAATTTATCTAGTTTTTTTGTTATTTTCCGTTGTTCATGCACAAATACCCTTGATTAATACTTCAACATAAACACATTTATGCTAGGACGCCATTGCATATATATGTATACAAAGATACTGTAAAATTCAGGCATTCAGGCTCATAACCTCATGCATATATCCACCCCACGTACCGAATGCAGTCACACACACACACACAGAGGAGTGCACTCGCACGCATACACACACACACACACACACACACGCACACACACACAAATACATACATATATATATATATATATATACATATACAGAAAGAGATGGAGAGTGAGAGACAGCGTGTGTAAAATATATTTGAATATGCAAGTGTTTTCTATTCAGAAATGTATTGATAATGTCTCCATTAAATACTATTGCACATTATTATTATTATTATTGTTATTATTATTATTATTATTATTATTATTATTATTATTATTATTATTATTATATATATATATCCTCATATATACAAACTTACTATCATTGTTGTCTCTTTCTTCTCCTACAAGCACATATTCAACAATAGGTATATGGGTAATCAGATGATATCATTACTACACTAAAGACATGTTTGTCTGTTCTAGCGATATAACATTATTTTCTGTATAAATCTATACAACATAGGGCTGGCTGGGTTTTTAATTCACTGTTCTTAGGTACCGGATGTCTATGCCTAAAATACATAACTTACACAGATTCTACTTCAGAATGCTTTATATAAAACAATAGAAAGTAAATTCTCTGTTTTACGCTCAGACTAAATTGTAAATTTGATTTATGTCGTGTGAACATGGTTAGTGATTTCGAATATCTCGGGAAATATATAACTTATACACTAGTTTGTACTGCAGAATGACGTGTTAATTGTCTATGTTAAAGGCCATTTGTGTGTGAACATTGGAAAAGGATAAAAAAGCAACAAATTAAATACAGTTGCACAAAAACACACGCTGTGAAACAGACACACTTGCTCTTATTTCACACACAACACACACACACACACACACACACACACACACACACACACACACACACACACACACACACACAGACACACACACACACACACACAAACACACACACACATATAATATACAGACCCCCACAAAAAAACTAATAACGAAGAAAAAAATAAATGGATTTTATGGTGTGAATGACTCAACGATCACCACGGTAAATTCTATGCTGCCATTTAGTATTCTTAGAAACCACTCCCATTGCGAACAGAAGTCGAGATTGATATTACATTTGAGATGGATTCGATCTGCCTGCTGAAGATAACATCACCTCACACTGTAGCTCAAAATTGTGTATTTTGGGAGGTATCCAGTATCCAGTACTCCAGTACTTCTAACATTTTAAATTATGAAAATTTTATGTATAAGGATGGTTTTCAATCCGCCTTTGAGTTTAGCACCAAAAGGCTAAAATTCTATTTTATTGTCCTCATACAATAATTAGAGATCCCCATACAGACGTCTGAGTCACTGGTGCATTATAACTCTTAGAGAAATATAGGATAAGTTCTGAATTTAGAAGGAGCAAATCAAATGGATACACACACACTCGCGCACTCACACACATACTCGCGCACTCACACACATACACACACATAGATGTATATATATATATATATATATATATATATATATATATATATATATATATGCTCGAAATACGCAGTAGAAAAACAGCCGTCAACTGGTGAAGAGTCGTTCTTTATGTTGCTTGTCTCGTTTTCCATTTCTTTCTTTTGTTGCTCGCAAAAAAGTTCGTATCATGTTGTTTACATTCTATTACGTATATATGTAAGTATGTACATATATGTATGCATATATGCATATACCTATATATATATATATATATATATTATTTATATTATTATATGATTGAACGTCACGTATCAATTTCCAAGTAAGTTTTATCTTAATAATTTCGATGCGACTCTTATTGTTCTATTTCTATCCTTATTTCTCTTTCTCTTTCATTTCCACTTTCATTTCCTCTCTCTTCCTTTCTCTAAATCTTTTTATCTCCCCTTTTCCTCCTTTCGTTTTTATTTTATCTTTCATTATTTCTCTAAATCTGTTCCTCTCCCCTTCGCCACTCTCTGTCTGTCCCTCTCTCTCACTCACTCTTCCTCCTTTGCTCTCTCATTGCTCGCACGTGACCATCGGCTATCTTTTTTTTCCTAACTTGAGTTCTTTCTTTCCTTCCGATCAGCTGCAGGGATCAGACGCATTCTTTTCTGTCTCCTGTCAAAGCTTGTATGAGATTTGGTGGCATAAATGGACTTATACTCTCCGACGGAGGATTCAATGCCACCAACATCCAACATCAGTTGTATGAATCTAATTTACATAACACATTTTATAACATGCATTGTATGTGTAGTTTGTGTATTTATAAATGGTATGGTATTAGGTGTGTTTCTGAATCTGCTATCTGGGCAAAATCGCTTGTCCGAATATTTGACTGGTGTTTCATTTATTGTTTGGAAATTTTTATCTTGTATCAGATTTGTGGAAAACAATATAAATGTTCATATATGTAGAGATATATACTAATTAAATTTTGTATCGACTATAATTATTTTCATGTAATGCATTTATTTTAGTGACTTATTCCTTATTGTTTATGTGAACGTCAAATTTTGAACACGTGATCATTTCGTATATTGATTAGACTTTTGTCTGTAATCGTCAATGCCAATGCGGGGATATTTCATAGAGTTCTATTATTTGTTTCGTGATTTTTTTGCTCTGACTATATTTTTATGAGCCTATTGCTTTTATTACCTAATATATATTAAATACCTTGGTGCCACTTTGTTTATAGTCAACACTGGGGACGTAGGATGCCAGTGTTGACAATAAACGTGGATCCTAATGTAGAATATGTACACATTTCCTCCATCTTCATTATATTCATCCACGAGTAAGATTTTAAGTTCCTCATCTCTGGTGTTAATATTTGTCCTCATTAAAGAAAATTTGCTGACATTAGAGCAAGAAAATGAAACACTATTAACTCGCCAGTAATTAGCTGACAAATAAATATAAAATATGTGAAGTGGTCTACCCAGAAGAATTTTGGTATCTATGGGTTTATAATGAATATGACTTGAAATGTGAATTGTATACATATTTCACTAGTCAATGCGTGCTCAATTATGTTGTGCATGTTGAAGTCCTGTTTACATTTGTCAATAATATTCTTGTTAAAGAATAATAAATTTGTACGTTAACAACTGTATTGAGTAATCCTTCAGTTTAATAAAACATTATTTATTAAAGCATAAAATCAAAATGTGTGTGTGCGTATATATATATATGTGCGTATGTGCGTGTATGTATATATATATTTACATATGTTTCTTTGTAAATAAATATATGAATGTGTGTATATATATATATATATATATATATATATATATATAAACACATTCATATATTTGTTTAAAAAACTACATATACAAATATATATATATATATACATACGCACACGCATATATATTTATATTTATATATATACATATATATAAATATATATGTATATGCATATATATATATGTGTGTGTGTATATATATATATACATTCATCAACGTACATACATACGCTTATAGATACATATATATATATATATATGTGTGTGTGTGTGTGTGTGTGTGTGTGTGTACATGCATACACACACTTTCCTCAGACATACACACAGACATGCGCACTAACACAGACATGCATATTCAATGGCGACTAAATAACTTTTGGGAAAATTTTACTCTAACACTTTTTTTACGATATTTTGATATTTTGATGCGTAGTCGTAATTTCAGCTATAAAGTGAATTAAATCTGTATAATTTAATATATAAATATATTCCAAGCATAAATATATTAATAAATTGCATTAAGTAAAAAAAAAAAAAAAGATACGAATTTTTTCAAAAAGAAAAATATTTGAAAATAAAATAAAAAGAAATTAAAATCATTATCTAATCAGATTTGAAAATTATACTAGATAAGTTCAACGTTTAAGAAGCGTGAAATGGATAAAATAATTACATACTTCAGGAAATGAAAAATAATGTAAATATAAAACGTTTCAGGACATCTGTACGCATTCACAAATATACTGATATATATGAGTTTGTATATATATATATAT
>NC_068984.1:34941902-34943983 GCF_001194135.2 Octopus bimaculoides
TATATATATATATATATATATATATATATATTCTATACGCATTAATATACGTATTAGGCTTCGAACCGATTATCGTTTCTGCGGGCCGTTTTCTTTGTCTTTGTTTTATTGTGTAAAATATTATGTTATATTAATGCGATTGTGAAATCAGATAAATATATTTTATATTTTCGTATACTGATATATACTATGGACATATGCTGCTGTATCATTTTGATTAAGATATACTTCAATGATTATTAATTCCATTACAGGATGATTACGCTTGATTTGTTACAGTAGATTTATAATCTAATAACTTGTTTTTACATGTCTTAGATGTTTTCGTTTAATATGTGTTTTAACGTATTCTTTTGAATAGATTTTCCATTGCGAGCTTTCAAACAAAACCAAGTAAATTATGTAACACAAACATATTACTACAAGAAGCATAAGGTTTCATAATGCCAGTGTTTAACTAATTTTCAATAATATCTACTAAATGAGATATAAACGATATCCTATGCAGAAGGCGGAGTAAATGTTTCGTATCGAAATAATTAAATAACCCGTTTATATAGTAGTAACATTTTCTGTCATCAGTACCAACTGAAAACTT
Organism: Octopus bimaculoides; assembly: GCF_001194135.2. Lineage (NCBI taxonomy): Eukaryota > Metazoa > Mollusca > Cephalopoda > Octopoda > Octopodidae > Octopus > Octopus bimaculoides. The sequence goes on from NC_068984.1 coordinate 34,942,501, forward strand.
TGCAAATCGAGTGTGTTTGACCATATCACGACATGAATAGAGCGTTACCCGTTTGTCAATTATGATATCTACTTAGAAGATTGGCGGCAAAAGCTACTCAAAATATCGAAATTGTGTACGGCTGCACACAATCACACCAAAACTCTCTCGCGCACACACACTCATAACACATGTGTGCATTTACATGTAATACATATGTGTGTGTATGGATGGATGTATATACATTATTTAAGAAGGTCGGCTTTCGCTCTGAAAGCGACGCCAGTATAACACAATGATGAACGAGAAAAAAAAACCAAACATTTTCTTCGGAATAACAGTGAAGTGTGTGGCATAATATTTAACATAGGGAAAGGAACATAACTGAAACTATGCATTAAAACAATTGAAAAACATTAAACTGTTTATTAGTATTATTTTACTTTGGCTTTGTGAAGTAGGGGCTGAACTTCATTAGTTGATTCAGCTAAGTTTAACTTCAAAAAATTATGCACTCTTTAGATTTGAGACAGACGGATAACTATTTTTGGACAATATTATATTAGCGTAGTTGTCATCAATTATCATAATGATTGATGGAGATATTTTCATGATATAATTAATCATGATGTAAATAATTATATGATAAATTGCTTGATTATAATATGTGTTCAAATGATTCAGGAGTTCTTCCTCTAGGATGAAATGAACATCAGATTTGCTTCATAAAGTCTCGCGATTAAAAATATTTCACATAGTTCCATTTTTACGCATTTGGTATTATGTGACAATTCGAAGAATCGTTTTATGTTAAACATTTGTTTCGATTTAAACGTTGTAAATTTCAAATGATTTTATAATAATAATAATAATAATAATTATTATTATTATTATTATTATTATTATTGTTAAAGAAGGTGAATTGGAAATCTAATAGTCATTCTCAAATCAATTCGAGAGTGCGCTTACGTCTACTCAGACTCAATAAAAGCGTAAGGATATCGCTTGACACAAATATATACAAGCATCATCAGAATTATAATAATATTTTTCTTGCAATAACTACCGAACAATTCCAAATAAATAATGTATGTTTGAATGTATAAAAGTCACACTTCAAAGTGAAGAATTGGAATACAAATTAATTATTAATACATAATAAACCTGCTACTATTAAGAAGTATGTTTGCGCCAGACATATAACATCAATTATACAAACTACTCATGCAGGGAAGTAGACACATGCGCGTGCTCACACAACACACACACACGCACGCGCACGCACGCACCACACACACACACACACACACACACACACACACATTGAAACATAAACACTTATAGTAAACCTTATCAAACTCAAATTAAGTAGTGGTCCTTTACGCTGGGATACATAATGAAAATGGATATTATTGGTCCAGAAATATGTTATACATACAGAACGGTTTACTGCAGAAAGTATTAAAACACACACACACACACACACACACACACACATACACGC
>NC_068984.1:34944004-34952580 GCF_001194135.2 Octopus bimaculoides
ATATATATATATATATATATATATATATAATTCTTAGTCCTTTACCTTCTGCAACTTTTGAGCATCAGCCATGATGGGTTACCACCATGGAGGAGTTAGTGCAATACATTGACCCCAGTGCATACGTGTTTTAAATTTGGTAGTTAATCTGTCAGCAACTCACGGATACGCAAACTAGCTAAACGAAAACAGGTCGTGAAATAGTGATAGACTCAAACAAACACACACATATCATATTCTTTCATTTCCCTTCTAGTGCATCCAGTGAAACGGTCTTGGTCCTCCCCGGGCTACAGTAAAAACACAGGTCTTGAACCCAGAGCTGAACCCAGGTCTTGTCGTTTGAAGGTAAGCTTCTTAGCCACACAATCATGCCTGAAAATTTAATACATTTCTCAACCAATAATACAAATTACCTATACTGTAAAGTTAATACAATAAGATAATATTCTCTTTCAGTCTACAAATTATTCGTTTGTATCAATAAATATGTAATACACCTTTTGGTTTTTGCTTATTTAGTATGTATGTTATGCCTTCTTCTGTATAATATTGTGCATAATTCAACAGTAACCGAATGATTAGAAGTTTTGATTAGTTGCTAAAATACCGAGGGAGAATATTTTAAAAAATAATGAGGTCAAAGATGGTGTGTTTAATAACTATTCGGCACTGGGAAATTTGATGCAGTAGTACGTGTGTTCATGAAGTCTCAAGCTGTACATATGTTGCACAGCTATTTTGCAAGAAAAAAAGTACTTCTCAGCAATAGAAAAGCGTAGGATTTATATATGTGTAAGAATTTATTCATGTGTACGCAGTTACGTATGTATGTATGCATGTAAGACCCTTACAAGTATGCTTGTGCGTGCGCGCGTGTGTGTGTCCGTGTGTGTGCTGGTATGTGTAGATTCCTTTACATATATGTATATGCAGAGAGAGAGAGAGGTGGGTAGGAATATAGGGAGAAAGATAGAGAGGGAGAGAGATGGAGGTTGAAAAACAAGCTGTCTGTCTTTCTACCTCTATATCTCCCTCTCTCCCTTTCTCTCTCTATATATATATATCACTACTTTTCCCCTCTCTCTCACTCTCTCTATCTATATATATATATACGTATATATATATAAAACTGAATAAGCATATTTGTGTCTGTCTACATTTCTGTCTAGAGGTCTCTGCCTTTGTACACCGACACATATACACACTCATGTATACAAACTAGATATAAATACACTTATTCATATTTACACTCTAACAGATATATCATAAACATGTATTTACGTATTTAACTATATATATATATATACACATTTATATGTGTGTGTGTGTGTGTGTGTGTGTGTGTGTGTGTGTGTGTGTGTGTGTGCGTGTGCGTGTGCGCATAAATATTGCTTATACCATTACATACATGTGGATACGTGTAGGTATACAAACATACATAAGAGAGAGAGAGAGAGAGAGAGAGAGCGAGAGAGAGAGAGAGAGAGAGAGAGATAGATAGATAGATAGATAGATAGATAGATAGATAGATAGATAGATAGATAGATAGCCACCACACACAGTCTGCATAGCTATACATAGACACACTCACGGATACACATGTATACTGTGCACACTTCTTTAAACAGCTTGTTCACTGCTATCACGCTCTTATTCTGTACGATTGATCGATCGATCGCTTCAGTAAATTTCTACTAACCCTCGCCTGTAGGTACTAGAAAGATAAAGTCTACCGTAAAGCGGTATCAACAATAAGAATGCTGGGAAATAAATAGATTAATCAATAATATCCTGTTTGAGCAAACGAAGCAGTTTTTACCGTTTCCAATTTCCCTTAGATTCGGTCGGACACAATAGATCTTCCTTAACAATATAAGTTTTGCTACTATATACAAGTGTCGTTAAATATTTAGAAGCCATCATTTTTAATTCGCTTCATTCTTACACCCATTTTTTTTCTTTTCCATAGACATGTAGACACAGAGACACACACAAACACACCCACCCACACACACACGCACACACATACACATACACACACATAAAACGTTCACAGTGACAAGAATGGAGAGAGACTGTGAGGTATATTGGAAGAATAGAAATATTACGATACGGGGTCTGATCAAAATGTATCGGGATTAGTGCTATAAAAAGAAAACAACAACACATATCAATTTGTCATTAAATCTCCTTTGAAGTAGCCTCCTTTTGAAGCCATACACTTTATCCAGTATCGTTTCCATTGATGGAAGCATTCCTGGAATTCCTTTTCGGGGATATTGAGCAGCTGCCGCGTCGCATTTTCTTGAAGTTCCCCAATCAACCAAGTATAGGGAATGTTTCTATGGTTACGAAGCTAACATATTCAGAGTAAAATTGTTTGGTACAGATTGACCTTGCACTCTGTCGTGCAAGCACTCTAAGGTTGCATATTATGTTCTCGCATGCTATGTTCCCGCACGTTATATTCTCGCTCATTTTCGTGGTTTCTTTTTTATAGTAGTGCTTGGAAGACACCTGCCTCCCCGAGCCCGAACAAAGCACAAAGGTCTCAAAGTAATATGACGATTTATTCAAGATCAAGGGTATTGTTCGTATTGAGTATGCTCAACCTGGTCAAACTATAAACAAAGTGTACTGCCGTGACATGCTGCAGCGTCAGTTGAGTGGCGACTTCACTATGATAAAGTGCTATCCCAATCAGCTCAGATTGTGCAGCAATTTTTGGCCAAGGAGATCATTTCCTACGTCATACCCTATTCCCAAGATCTCTTCCGCTGCGACTTTTCTGTCTTTCCAAATTCCAAACCCCACTTGAAAGGAACAAGATGTCGAGGAAATTGAAGAGAATGTGACGAGGAATCTACCCACTTTTCCAAAAGGTAGTTACAGGAATGCTTCCATCAATGGAAACACTGCTGGATAAAGTGTATGATTTCTAAGGAGACTACTTCGTAGAAGGTTAAATGCGGAAATGATATGTATACTAATTAAATTTTTATAACACGAGTCCCGATTCTTTCTGACTATACCTCATAAATAAGTGCTTATATATGTCTGCATATACATGTGCAAAATGAAATAATTCTCTTACTACCACTTTGTATGAAACTGCTTCTATATTCCTAAATATCATATCGTGTGAATATAATTGGAATATTTCCTGAATTCTCGAAATACATTATTTATTGAATTAACTGTCGTCAAGATGCGGATGCTAATTTTACTACGTTCTTATTTACCGTTTTACTTTCATTTCTGTGTTGTGTTTCCAATAAGTATCCGCTCCTAAACCTCAAAATAGAACAATGCAGAGATGATTAGAATATAAAAAGCACGCATACATAGACACATACACAGATACATAGACACAGACACACACATACCTACAGAAACACACACAGCTTAAGTTTCTGTTGTATTTTTATTTGTAGTTCAATTATTATCAAATATCACATTCTTATAACATTAATCAAATACTCAAAATTTCTGCTCGTTGTTTTCGTAACGCGAATTCCAAAAATTATATATATATCCCAGTCAGACAACATCTTACCGGTAACTGAAATTGCGCAAATTTTGGTAATGCGTGACAGTAATTTCAATGTTTAGGTCTGCTCATCTTTATTAAATCATATGTATATGTGTTTCCATATGACTGTGTGTGGGGGGGGGGTTGAGAGAGAGAGAGTGTATTTGTATTGCTTATGGTTCTCGTACCTTTAAAGTTCATATACTCTCACTGCCTCTCTGGCTGTGGTTCAATATCGTGTGTACCAGTAATATTTTAAATGCGAATGCAGCCGATTACACACTACCTCGGCGAAAGAGAAACATATCTTTTGTTCAATGTCAATATAAATCAATATGCCATTGAAATGTTACAAAGTGGAAAAGAAAGGAAAGACAATCCAATTATTCCAGTACTGCATAAATGAATTATACATACAAATATATTTGGCAGAAGCATACCTATTCAGAAAATGTCGCTATGATCAGTCCGACGCTGCGATAAACGTAGGAGAAAAAACTCAAATTTTATGATAAAGTATTAGATTATCTTATATTATTCTACATTATATTATGCTACTTTATATTATACTGTAGACATTATGTCCATTTTACCCAAATTATGTACTGCATGTAGCTAAATTCAACATTGAAAACAGCAGTGACGCACAATTGACGAAACCATATCATGAGCTTGGAATGTAGAGTTTATTTCGTTCATCGGCTAAAGCTACTTGCCATAGAATATTGCCATATTATAGGAAAGAAAGTGCTCTCATATGTACTAAACAACACAGAGACCCCGGAACAAATTTTCAGTTAAACAAACTGATTGACATTTCGATACACGTTGAATTACTTCAGCTTGGAGCTCACAGACTCACTAAAGTTTCGCTTATTTTTTTTTTACTTCAAATGCAGCAAACAACTTTTTACATGGAGCTGATTCTTTGCTTATAAACTTCATCCAATTTTATTCGACCCACTCGACTCAATCTACATTGCATCTCAGCCTCTTGTGCTATATTACTTAACTACATGCCCCAATAGGTAAATTAAAAACAGATACATAATTCCTAATATAGCTATATTGCTGTACTTTACAAACAGACTTCAATAAAAATCAGGCAGAACTCTCTAATTTCACGATGTTTTTTGTTATTCCTATGTTCAGAACCAATTCTTACAATACAGCTAAAGCTGCACTCCAACAACTATGCAGGTCAGGATATCTTTCATCGTTGCACATTTGCTGCCCGGGTCATAAAGAATGAGAATGAAATAAGGATGCACTATGGGGCAGCTTTCACAACTACGGCAGTGCTGCTACTACAACTACTCCAGTTGCGGCTGCTGCTGTTACTACCACTGCTACTACTACTACTACTACTACTACTACTACTACTACTACTACTACTACTACTACTACTACTACCCAAGGCTGTATCAAATCACAGCAAATAGGTGAGACTCAATCACCAACGTTCAGCAAACTCTACTCCACGGAATTTTACTACACTTGCTTCTATTCCTCTGAAATTTATAATTACAAATAACCTACATAGAGTCACTCGATATAGCTGTATCTCAAAATGTGACCGAAAGAATATTATTCCGTACCAGTCAATATGCAAATCTTCAAGTCCAATTCGTAGGGTTTACATCCACAAACTACCTTTATTTCTTGATATGATTAATTGCAAACGTTCGAATCTGAATTCTGATTATATAACCGGAAAAAAAAACGTGACATGGTTATGTTAACATACCCGATTCTCGGCTAAGCAATGAAGAGCGGATCCTCCGTTTATTTACATAAAAACAAATTATTTTGTTGTGTGTCTGTTTAACATAATATGATAAAAATCAACTGTGATGTTTTTCTTTCAAAGTAAGACAAAGGAAAATAACAGAAACTGAACATTAAGTAGATTTGTTTAATCTAGTTTCCATCCAGCTTTTTTTTCTATTTAAACTAGCTACAATTGAGCAATTTTGCTTAAAATGGTTTAAATTTAACTTTCTTCTCTAAATTTAACCTTGTATAAATTTAGGGTTTTTTTTTTCTGTGTGTTTAAAATTAACTTTAAAACAATTCCAGTCATATATCCACCCAATGAGAGGGTCTCTATAGCGTCACCTGATAAGAAAGCAATAGCAAGTACTTCTCCTTCAAAATATGATTTCATTTTCTTATATATAGAGAAAAGAAACTGTCTAATCCGAGATACCATTACCAAAACCAAATGGTCTTAACTGGAACGTCATTGATCTCATATTTACTCAATGTTAAAAAAAAAAGGTTAAGTAATAACAATCATAATGCATCAAAATACTCTCGCCATAATTTCGATGGCTCCTCATACTAATAGAACGAATAAAGAAACATAAAAAATATAACACTAAAATATAAACAGGACGTCAAAGTTATAGTTAACAATAATCTAAGAAAGTATGCCTCAAACTAAAACTGAAGAGAATTATAGATGAGATGAAAAAGTCGTCAAACTTAGTTTCTCAAAGTCATTATACGTGCACACCTTTGGGTGTGTAATGTGAATGCTTCGATGTCACTAGGTGTATTCGAGTGGTTTTCTTTTCACATACATCTGATTTTACAAAGCCAGTGTTCGAAATACAGCAGCTGCACTCATTGAACTGAAGAATCAGAACACACATATACCATCATATTTACACACATTATATATACATATCCAACATCTATTTAGAATAACAAAGCGTTTAGTCGATCACATCGACGTCAGTATTTGACCGGCACATAATTGTATGCGATCTCAAAGGATTAAATGCAAAATTTGGAAACGGAGTGTCAATAGTGTTAGTTATTTTGGCAGACGCAGTAACGATTCTGCTGGTTCACCGACTTATACAATTTTTGTTTGCTTAACCTATGATCGTTCTTGCAATTTGTAGCCGTTACACTTGACTATTTATGTAGTTTTAAACAATAAATTCTTGTCTCAGCAATAGTATGCAATGGAAAACCATCATATCAAATTTACAATGCTTGGCACCGGGGTTCAGATGTATAAAGTTACGTAAGAAAGGTACAGTTATAAAGTTTAACAATTGAAAGTTCGTAGGCAATAAATCATAAGGAATCAATATGGTAATATGATACTGATTTTACTGTGACCGTTGCGTTATATATTCGTAAGTAGGGACTTTGACGATATGAATTGCTATAATCTGAAAATTATAAATTTTTCCTTAACCGGAATTTCCAGAAATGTATCCCGTTTTCATGGTGTATGCCACAAATTAGTAGAATTTTATATAGATATATAATAAACCAAACCTCCATAGCAGTGGACCAAGTAAAATTACTTGTTTGACTAGTTTTATGTAAGTGATCAGCGTTTGATTTACAATATAAAATCACGAGTAAATTTTCCAAGGTACATTTTAAGTGCCCAGTAGAGAAAAAAAATAATATGGAAGCACAGTATTGTTGCTGACCATTCAAAAGCTTGATATTTTAGATGCATTTTGCAATATCAAGAGTTCTACAATAGCATAAAATAAACATTTATCTAACCGTAAAAATAATGTGTTGATTTATCCCACTACGAAGTTAGATGCCAGATTGAAAAAATAAATCAGCAAATATTTTAGTACATACTCCACAGAAGATGATGTATAATACAAGACAACTAAAAACATAGAACTATTATTAGGAAATATCCCACAAGATATACGTGGGCCTTTACGGTAAGATACGATCAGCCGCCTGTTATTATTAAGAATTTCGATATTTTCATTTTCATAGCGAACATATGAACATTATATGTATTTATTAAACTCTGTATATTTGATATGTGACATTTCGGTCATTGACTGCGAAGCCAGAGAATGTTTTAATATGTGTGAAATATTTCATCTTTGTTGCCTGCGGTTGCATGACCAAACAGTCGGAAGTTTTATTGATGTTGATGTAACATTAATCACTACCCACCACTATCCAAAGCTTTTCATTCGTCCTTAGAAAAGTAAAGGAAACATTAAAATATATAAAAATGTATGTATATGTACATCTCTACATATGTAAGTATATCTTATCCCACTTATCTTTTACTTCTTTCTCTCATAAGAGTACGGCCATGCTGGGGCACTCACTTTTTTGTATACTGATGAAGTAACTACTATACTTATCAGTATTACTAATTTTGGTGCGCAAATCCAATGTGTGAGAAACTACGATAAGCACTAGTTTATGTAATTTGTGCCTTCATATGTTTGACAATTTTGGTCGTTTATGTCATCTCCCCGCATAAATTTGTGAATATATATATATATATGTATGTGCGTGTGTGTGTGTGTGTATGTATATATGTGTATCTTACGTCAACACCTTAAATTATAAACAATTTCAGTTTGATTACTAACTTATGCTTTCATATTCTGTAAACTTAATCAATACTTATTTGTTTATTTGCGTAAAGAGGACGAACATATTCTAGTTCATGCTAAAACAAATAACCACAAAATGTTATTCCCTTATTAGCAAAATAATTATCATGTAAAGAAGAGTATTACTAAACAACCAAAGGAAAAGTAAACAAATACAAACATATGCAGTGTCAATTAGCGAATTACTACTTGGGATATTTCAGATCAGGCACGACTTTGCCAAAATGTTATGCATGGAGTTAAAACAAAAACTCCATCACTGAAAGCTATATTTAAAAGCACCAGAACGTAATTGAATACTGTCACAACATGCTACGAATATTTTATTTGAAATTAATTAAAGAAGAATTCTTTTAAATGGTAATTGGATCTAATTTTAAATTTCGAAATATTTTTAAATGAAGTGAACAATTTCTTTTTATATATTTCTGCTAGAAATAGTCATTAACAAGGTTCTGTGCTAAATTCTAACAACACAAACGCATGCACGCACACACACACTAACACACATACAAACACATAGACACACGCGCCCACATATGCATGCACATATCCTTAACTAACTATCCATTTCTCTCTGAATATAGGCACACATATATGCACGCATATGCATATATATATATATATATATA
>NC_068984.1:34952870-34954517 GCF_001194135.2 Octopus bimaculoides
GAGAGAGAGAGAGAGAGAGAGAGAGAGAGAGAGGCATATATACAACGCGCTGAGATTAGATATTTTACACGTTTAGATATATCTAATATCTATCTGTGGTGAAAATTTCAAGTGAATGGAGTAAATGTTTCGTAAATCAATTGGAAATAAGCAATCTTCTAAATTGCAGCGGTCAACATTTAAGTGTCACTTAAAAAAAGAATGAACTACAAACCGGATTCAACTGTCAATATGGTGGCTTGTGAGAGACGACCGGTGACCTGTGATGAAACACAGAAGTGTATACCTTCACCAAGTGAGCAAGACAAATGCTGTGGTAGCAACTACTGTAGGAAGATCTAGAAGTGGGGCGTGGTTGGGATGGTATCAATGAAGAGAGGAAGTATGTAGGAGTGTAGGAGTGAGATGAAGAGAGGAGGGGAGTCAGATAAAGAAAAGAGGGGAGTTGAGCACATGTGACGCAAAGAAGCGAATAGAGAAGATTAATTCCTATTCACGGTGAATGCAGGAGTCCGGGTGGATCCTGTGCAAAGACAGGATCTTGTAGCGAATGTTGTAGCGAATGACCGGTAGAGCGGAAATGTGGAAATGGCGTTAGACCGGGATGTCATTGCCGAGTCTGATGTCTCGGAAATTGTCTGCAAACCGGTCAGCAAAGCGGCGTCCTATTTGACCGATGTACAGGGAAGGGAAAGAAGAGCAGGGGATGCAGTAAATGACGTTACTAGAAGTGCAGGGGAAGGTTTTGGTGATGTGATAGGGACAATGATGGGTGCCTTTGAGGGTGGTGGTGTTGAAGAGGTAGGGGCAATGACGGTAGCTCGGGCGGGAGTTGGTTTTAGGGAAGAAACTGTGGACCTGGAGGTCATGCAGGTTATGGGCTCATTTGAAAGAGGTAAGAGGTAGGTTGGGAAAGTTATGTGAGGTGGAGTTGTCCGACTGGCGTTGCCGTAAGGCTCGGAGAATGGTGCATTGGAGGGGTCAGGGTGGAAGGGTGATAGGTGAGGGGAAACGGGGGACGGGCAACTGTGGTGTGGGTGCTGGGAGAAAGAGCAGAGGCACGGTCCACTAAACATGTCCTGGCAAGAGCAGTGTGGATAGTAGTGTGGGATAACCGCGAAGGATATAGTGGCGAGATAAGTTGCGACTGAGATTCAAAGTCATGGTTGTCACTGCTGAGCCTGCGCAGACGGAGGAAATTGGAGTAAAGCAAGGAGAGTTTGGTGTGGCTATGGTGGGAAGAGGAGAAGTTATGGAAGGAGTGCGAGTCGGTGTGATTGTAGTGGATGGCGATAGTGAGAGTGGAGTGGTGTATACTGACAAATATGTCGAGAAATTCGACGGAAGTGTTAGAAATAGTTCAGGAGAATTCGAGGGCAGGATGAATGGTTGTGACAAAAGAGAAGAAGAAGTCTATATATCTATGCATGTTTGCATGTGTGTGAGTGTGTGCGCGCGGTTGTGTGCACACTCATGTATGTGCATAATTTCTTTGATAAGTATCAAAATACTTGTGGCTTATACATATCAGGATATTTGAATACACACACAAACACACACACACACACGCACAAATATATATATATATATATATATATATATATATATATCCCGTTTGCGCCGTGAACAGGGATTAATCTTCTATCT
>NC_068984.1:34956002-34958502 GCF_001194135.2 Octopus bimaculoides
TATATATATATATATATATATATATGCGCTTTGTAAAATATTTTCCACATTTATTGAGCGAAATAATATCGATACACTTCATGGGCAATTTTGAAATCCCGGTTAGGAGTGTGGTGCACTTAAACTCAGACGAATAAAGTACGACAACATTTCATTTTCAAAATTAAAGTATTTAGCCTAGAATTCTATGGTTTCTGTCATGTCAATACCTTGCTTTAAAATTATTGGTTTTTCATATTGGCATCAAGCCTCAAATTATGGGGAAGATACAATCGATGAAATTGACTGCATTACAGCGCTGCTTTTTATATTTTAGATATCGGATGAGTGAAAGGCGAAGTCAACACTGACTATATTTGAACAAAAAATAAATGAACGTATTTAAATACCACAATTTTATCCGCTGCTAGATCGTTCTGAACCATTTCCTTCCATTCTGTCCTTAATAATTACTGAAACTATCAAACATAATAATCATGTGTTTCTGTGAAACTAGTTATACCAATGTGACAAACATTTATCTTTCCTTTAAGGTATACTCAGTCAGTCATGAATTCACTTTTTTCCTTGAATTAATTGATTTATGTGTTATTCGTTTAGCTAAACTAATGCTACAAAACGTACGTCTTCGTAGGCTTTTTTAATTAATGTGTCCCACATATTAGCTGTCAGAGTTATACCAAGAAAGAAAAGCGTTGAATCTATCACACGACTTTGATTTATGAATCTCTCTCTTAAATATGTGACTACACACTTTACCAACTATTATATTATAATTTTTAAAATCCTTTATGAAATACATAAAGATCAAACCTAGCAACATGCTAGACTATGTCAGGATTACAGTTTTTTTTATTTCTCTACAGTAGACACTAAGTACCATTATAATTGGGTCGTTGGAGACAATATATACTGTTTACTTATATATTGAAATAATCTCGACAACCTATTACTAACATTGCATATCTAAGTCATATACTCATTATTCATAAAACACGTTTCTCAATAGATTCCAGATGAATAACGAGAACACATAACAAGAATTAAAGAATAAATCAAACAATCATGTTTATTAAACTGGTAACTTTCACAATTAGCAAAGTGATATAAGTAATTTCTTAACCTATTTTATAAATGAGAAATGGTTGGATGCTGCCAAGAGAGAAAAAAATTCGCACCGATGATGTCTTTATCAGTATTTTTTTCTTTTCAGTGATGATGTTCACAATCTAGTGCACATCGGAGCAGTAAGATACATCAAAAGAAACACACTAGCAAAAAAAAAAAAAACAGAAAAACACAAAGGCTGACTGTCGCACGCACATGCACCTGAACAAGCGCCTATACTTTTTGTTAAATGACAAAGTAAGATGTAAAAACCTGTTATTCTGCATTTACTCAAGTTTCATTAATACAATCGTTAATAGCAATTGAACAAAAAAATCTTGCAATCATTTAGCAAAAGAAATGAAAAATCATCCGAGTAGCAAGTCACTAAAGAAACGGTTCAATAAGTAGTGATTCCCTTTTAATGGAAACCCTTCTTTTTTTCTCAATATTAAGACAGGTTTTCCTACTTTAGTAATTTTGTTGCGCAAAAGATGTTCAAGGCATTTATTTCTTCCTTAGACCACTTTTGCTTGGTCCAAATTAATGTGACCCATTGCCGAAGGGTAAAATTTCAGCTCTTATATTTCTGACACAATATTAAATCTTAGCCCATTCGGAAATCACAGAGAAGCACACGTCTCATACAAGTTACATACAACACGATATATTCAAGTATACTTTTCAATATTTCGCTGTTTTTGTTTATGTTTGATTTCCTACAAAATATATCCAGATAGTTGTATGAAATTAAAAACTATTATTTATACATATAGATTCATACATACACCCACACAAACACACTTAATATAAAATGTTCAAATAATTTAATTTTTTTGAAATCATTTTCTTTTAACATAGTTAGCACTTGTTGGGGAGTGTTTTTTTCACACTTATTTATAAAGAATATTTCGTTCATCTTCGTGTTCATTATACCCTAATTAAATTATTTTTTTTCACTTGTTGTCCTGATACCCATTATTCCTAATCGAAAGTGTAACACTATTGCTTTGGGTAAAAGAAAAAAAATGCAAAGCTACATTCATTGATCCAACGGTCTTAAAAAAGATTAAGCCTTAGTTGTGTGGTCTTAAATCACTGAAATATATCTATACCTTGCCTGCTAGCAAACATAAAAAAATGCAGGCAGCACTTTAGTGTTATCAAAAGGAAGGGGGAAAAAATTGATCACACAAAAGTTTAGAGCCAATTTCGGTTTTTAATTTATTGACGAAGACATGACTATAAACTAGTAAACTTAAGGACAATGTCTATAAATATCAATGTTAAAATTTTGGAGAAGTCATTTGTTAATCTCCCGAAAGCTTCTAACATTTTCTTCCAGTGTCACGAAGAGCTGTCCATAGGCTTTTGATTTTGCCTTCAAGATTTA
>NC_068984.1:34960406-34963134 GCF_001194135.2 Octopus bimaculoides
ATATATATGTGTGTGTGTGTGTAGGGATATAAATATCTACATATACATATATCTAAACACACACACACATATATATGTTTGTATGTGTCTATATATATATGTATATAAATACAAAAACTCTTTTACACGTTTTAGTCATTTGACTGCGGCTATGCTGCCATTGTCGAAGGAATTAACCCCAGGACTTATTCTTTGTAAACCTAATACTTATATCATCGGTCGCTTTTGCCGATGGTGGAGGACAAACGCATACACAAAATCACAAACACAATAAATATATATACACATGTATATAAATGACGGATTTCTTTCGGTTAGTGTCTACTCACAAGTCCGTGGTCGGTCCGAGGCTATAGTAGAGGACATTTTTCCACAGTTCCACACAGTGGAACTGAACCTGGTACCAAGTGGTTGAGAAGATAGCTCCTTACCACACAGCAACGCCTAAGCTTATATATATCTGTGTGCGTGTGTGTGTGAGTGTGTGTGTGTGTGTGTGTGTGCGTGTGTGTATGTGTGTGTGCGAGTACATACATACATGAGAGTGACATAATCGAAATAAACTGAGAGATAAAGTATCGAACTGCTGGCATAACTTGTCCTCTGGCGTTTGCGTCAAACTGAATAACGTACACAAAATTACAAGCCTTGTAGCTATTTGTGGAAATTAAGAAATTTGCATTATCATACTTAGAGGGATTATATGACTTTGGTGGTAGGTAAATGATCACTGCCGATATATTTCAGTATTACTAGTGATTATCAGTAATGATTGGTTTTCTCGTACCTGCCCGATTAGTGAAAATATATTTAGAGACGTTATATAGAATTATAGACTCAAAGAATTAAACATAAGCCGAAATATGTCAAGTAGCTGGTGAAATGAAATGCCAAAATAGTGTTATTCCAAACTCTCAAATTATAGTATAGTGATTATTTTTTGGGGAAATAATAATTAATTTTCACATATGTTTATGAATTTTCATCTTTAGTGATGTAATCTGATTTGTGAGAATACACATACCGTTTCAATAAAAATAATTTCTCAGAATTTATGATCTTCCCTTTCATTTCAGAATCACGTGTGTGTGCGTATATATATATATATATATATATATATGTATATATATATATATGTATATCCCGTCCACCATATATACATATGTATCAGGTGGACTGGGTAATCATTATTTAATACATAAGGGAACAATACCTCCTCTTTTTCTGGTCGTAGGTTAACGACAAGGCAAACACCGTAGAAACAGTATAAATATTAGCTACAGTTAATCGTTCTGTACTGTGTATTTCATATGAAATCTTAAAACAGCTCTTGACATTAACCACTTTGCGTATTATATCTAAGCAATCAATAATATTACTGCTACTAACAGTGCTGGTCTTGTAACATTTAGTTTTGTAATATTTATGTTTTATTCTACATCTTGTTTGCAAACCCAACGGTTATTGTATAACATTTCCCCCGAGATCTATAAAAGATGTCGTAACACGCTACAGTCGATTTAATATCATTTACCTTATTTCTACGCTAATATATTTTTTGGCAAGTTTGAGGAATCTAATACTAGTTCTCATAGGGCTATACTCATTTTAGAAAAAAAAAAACTATTAATTCAATATTCGATAATTAATTGTTCTCACCGTGCTATCGATGCAACAATTGTCTACATCATTGTCGGTAACACAGAGGTCGATAACATAAAATAATGTAATATATAGAGATCAATATGTTCGAAAATAAAATCACACCAATACTACTTAGGTCGATAAGCAATAGGAATAGTTGAAAAACTAAAGTATAGATCTACATAATTTTGGAAGATAGTCTGATATTGAATTGGTTGTCATTCATTTGATTCCCTGATGTCAGCATGTTTTAGGTATCAGTAATATTTTGTGATCAATAATACGGCCCAGCGATAAATTGTGATTAATGATATAATCAATTACATATCACGTGTCTTGATATACAATATAACGAATAATACAAACAATGCGAACAATGCGAAACAGAAACTCATTTTAATTTCTTTTTATAATCTTATTTGCAGGAAACTTTTAGCAAAAGGGATCGATCAAGGTGATAGATTACAGAGCCAGTGATTGATACAATGTATTTTGTGACTGTTTCTTGTTTATCTATAGGCAAAAAGTTAACATTTTACGAAACTGTATTTAATTAACCCTTTAATATATACAAGCCGTGTGCATAATTATTTCACTTTAAGAAAATACATCCCGAAAGAAACTCATTTATGTTACGTTTAATATATTACTAAGTGTAAAAATCATCATATTTCTCCTTATTCAAGAATTTGTATTCATTGCTATATTCTAGTGCCATTCTAAAATTGCACACAATTACCGAAAGTTTGTTTTCTTAACTTCAGTTCAGAACCCGCTTACTTACAGAATCTAGTTTCAAAATCTCAACTCAATCATAGGCACAGGAGGGGCTATGTGGTAAGAAGCTTGCTTCCCAGCCACATGGTTCCGGGCGAATGACTTCTACTATAGCCCCGGGCTGACCAAAGTCTTGTGAGGAGATTTGGTAGACAGAAACTGAAAGAAGCCCGTCGTATATATATATATATATATACACACAAGCAGACTCATCTATCTATCTATCTATCTATCTATTTATCTATCTATCTATCTTTCTGTCTGTCTCTCTACTTATCTATCTATCAATATGTATATCTACATATTT
>NC_068984.1:34963567-34968119 GCF_001194135.2 Octopus bimaculoides
ACTTCAGCTTCATTCATTTCACTATTGCCTTTTGACTCTCATTTCTTGCTAAGACAATTTTAGTAAGACAAAATATATAGAAAATATCGCTTTCTCCATCTTCTGCGAAGAATATTGTTGCAAAGCTGGAATCGTTATGGGAACGAAAAAGAATAGTAAAGAAAGAAATGAAAAAAAATAATAGTAGGTCTGAAAACCAGATAATATATCAATTACTGAAAGTAAAAACAACTTCATAAATTACATTACAATTAAATTTTGTGTGTGTATACATACGTATAATTGCGAACATACAAATATATATTCTATATAAAATTTGTGTGTGCGTGTGCTTGCGTGTGTGAGTAATAGACAGAAAAAAACGTGATATATATAAACGTACGCGCGTGCGCAAACATATTTATCTTTATGTATTCCATTTCGTATGGTGACTCATAAACACATACACACAAAACTCCACAATCTCTCATATATATAAACATGTATGTGTTGTCTTCCTAAAATTGTTCTATCATATGATAGCTTGATGTACAGAAATCAAAAGAAAATTTATTATAGGCACCGAAATGCTGAAATGCAACGAACCAGTTAATTGATTTTTAACAACTAATTGACCGCTTTTTCCAATATAGATTTCTCAACCTAAGGCAAACGAGTATTCATTGTGATAACGAGAATTTGTGACGTTTATGCCATTCTCAAATATAAACGTCACACATAAAATCTTTATTGAAACGTCCACTCTTACAAATGAACATTTTCTTGTACAACGGATATGTATGTTTCTTTATAGGTTGAGTGACATAATACAGAGACTAGTGTGTGTTTGCAACACCAATTAGAAATGAGGTATACATCCCATTCAATTTGCCGTTTGACATAAATGTACAGGAAGGTAGAGTTATTCTCATTTTAGAAAAATTAAGCTGGAACAGTCGTACATTTCGAGGCGAAATTGCAGATGAAACATTGAGCTGCTAGAAACAATAGCAATATTTTTCCCAAATCAATACCAAACGGGCTAAGGAACTGCACAATTTACTACTATATTCAAAAGAGTAAGTCGTATCTATTTATCCTTTATCAGACCTAACCTAGCACTAAAGAATAACGACTATTAATAAGGAATTTGTAATTTGTGACGTAAAGTGTTTCTCCCAAATGACATTAGAAACTTCAATTGAATTTGATTGCTATCAGCCCTAAATAACATGAAGTGCAATGAAAGTAAAACATTGATATTAGACTCATCTTTTGGGTATTCTCTTTTCCTTTGATGCTATAAAACTTAATACGTTGATATTATTTCAAAAATCGCGAATTCTTCATTGCAACACACCTTACCCACCTAAAAAAGATGCGTTGGAAAGCAAGACATTCATGATGCAACACCTTTGATCGGGAGCGGCCTTAGACAGGAAAAACAAAGCTAAGATCAACAACGTTCTTAGAAATAATGTTTAAATTCTCGGAATTGTTATTGATGTAATGCGATAATATGTAAGGGCCCTCAAGAACAATGACAGTGTAAAAGTTTATTTGTAAGCCTCAACTAGAATTTACTGTTTGTGAGAGTTTCAGCTGCTCAGTAACAATCTTATTATATGACTTATATGAAAAGTGTTTTTAATTGAAAATAATTTATTAGTAAAAATGAAGAAACCAGGTGGATTGAAACAATCAGATTGATTGCTGTTTACTATTCGGTCCAATACTCCTTACATTAATCCCAAAGGGCGCGTTATTTTCGATAGCAGTTGAAACAATGAGTGCCACTGTATTACTTTTAATAATTTACATATGCAAGAGTTATTTTACATATTATTTAGAAGAGGAACAAATTAAACAAAATAAAGGAAGAAAGGCTCTCATATACTGGCTCAAGAATACACATTTGTAAGATTTGATGTGAATAAATTAGATGAAATAAGGGATAGATTAAAGGCTTATTTTTTTCCCCTCTTCAAGACTGATGAAAACCGACATCGATCCTAGCTAGATTTGAACGCACAATATAAGTGAGGGTGGGTTAATAAATATCATAACATAAATAATGGTTCTTTTCTATATACGTCGACTATCATATCCAGATATTTCCAATAAATTAATAGAAATCATTGGAACAAAACTATTAGAGAAATACAATAGACTAAAACGGTCCATTCGATTAAGTTTGGTCTATGTGCTATAAACATTAAAAAGACAATAATCCCAGATGGATATTATCCAGTTCACTTGCTATAAATATGTGTTTTATCATAGATAGCGTTTTTAAAAACAAAATATTGATAAAATCTATGTATCAAATCTCTACAGTTTTGTGTCTTGTCGAAATATACCGAAGAAAAATATCTGAGTAATTGAGCATCACTCATTTTTGAGATATTTTTAATCTTTATTTTATGCATTCAATTCATATACACTCTGATTTTTTTTTTTATTTCATAATTTAAAACTTCAATTTGTATGAGAAGACAAGCCGACTACTTCCAGTTTCGTTTCCATTTAACTTGTCGTTTTATGAACCTGCTTCGCAACTGGTTGGCCATAAATGTAATGGTTCATAGAAAACATAAAATAGAAATGTGTAGCTACCTCACCCTCTCTTTTCCCAATTACTTATTTTATTCGTGCTATCTTTATTTTACTCGCAGTCATTCTCAATCGAACATACTGAAACATACGTAGAAACATGATTTTGCTCGCTCATACATTTACATACATGGACAAGCATGAGCGGGTTATGCAGAATCTATTACGTTGTTTTAACAATTACTGTAATTTTTTCTGTATCTTTGTTTCTCGCTTTCTCCTACAATTTCTCTATTTCCGCATTAAATTAACTAATTTTATACAAATCTTCTTCCGCTTAGTTTTTACTTTTTACTGAACTCTATGATTGTGTTTCTTCGTTTTGTTAATTTCCTTCGAAACAACGTATTCTTCAATGCTTTTCTTCCCACACCATGCTAATAGCGTCGCCTTTTCCCCCTCTAATCCAATAATCAGTGTTCTTGAATTTCACTTGTGAGCTAGTCTGCTTGAAAAAAAATGCAATTTCTTTCCATTGCTTCTCTCTCTTCCTTTCTATCTCCAATTTTTAAAAACATTTTAACATTTTATTTTGTTCTCTTTCACTGATCTGTGCACAGTAATCACCTGTAACATTATAAATGGAATGACCGAAAAGAATTCCTTACTTTGCTTTGTATTTTATGCAGACATTTTTCGAAATGTGATCGATCGCAACACTGAAATTCTAATGGTAATATCCAATGCTATATTATTTAGATTCCTCAAAACGCAAGAATTTAAAAGTAGAGGAAAACGATGTTAATTAAAGCTACTAGATCGGAATGAGTACTTATTTTTTTGCTTTGTTTTTGTAGCTTTTACAGATTTATAATCGTGCAAAAAAACTTAAAGTTAAACAAAAACTTTTAACATGGCAAAGAAAACCGATTGGGTGAGAAAATTACTCATTTAAATATAATTTAAATATTCTCATTAATTAGCATTCCTTTTTGAAGAAATTCAACGTAGTTAATGCCGTTGTTGAATTTTTTCCGTTAGTGTTTATTTAAAAAGTGAAGTTTTCGCAACGTAATGAAATTCAGTTTATTTTTTGTCTGCAGTTGAAGATAGTAATTGTGCCACACGTTCTCTCTACTGAATATATTAAGCATACTTTATGTTGCCTTCTTGTTATAACACATTCTAAGTAAGAAAAATATTTGCTGATATGACAACCATTTTAAACAATTAGAGGTTTAAATGTGTACTTAAAATACAAAATAAAAATCCTGTGAACGCATTATATATATTTTACAGTGTCATATTGTTTCTATGCACCCTTTCAGTAAGTTCCAATATTGAATATTTTAGAATAGACAAAACAGCTGATATGAAGGCCATCTGACATTACGTATGCAACTGAAAATTTTTGGACAACAATTGCTCTATATAACTCACAGTTTAATCGAACAAAAATGATCCTTTTTATATGATATTGAAGTTAGGGATAGCGGCTTATATTCCTTTTCATGATTATCAGTATAAACGATATTAAGTGGCATCAACTAATTCCTTAATGTATTATGTTGCTCTCTGTAACTGGTTGTGGTATATTTAATTTTATAAGTATACAATCTATAATTGCGAAAGCAATCCCGTTTTAAAATATCATATGCAGGGGCTACTAAATGTCATTAACATATAAATATAAATGTAAAAGTTTCGCTTCAATGAATCTATAGTAATGTCATAAAAGCATGTCTTAATAAAATCATGCAAAACAAAGAATTTTTCATAATAATAAATGAATCGTAATTCTCAGTAAAATCAAAACTTCTTTTACTTATTGTAATTTTCGTTATTATACTTTTCGTCGTCTTTTTACATATGAAGCGTATCCAGAAAATGTGCATTTCAGTGCATCCATTGTATAAGTCTGTCATTAATTATTCAAGCATCTCGGATGCGTTGTCGTTATACACTAAGTATATGAATATACAGTAACAGTAATAAATATATCTGAAGATTGTAGCGGTTT
>NC_068984.1:34968418-34969489 GCF_001194135.2 Octopus bimaculoides
ATGTATGTGTGTGTGCGTGTATCTGTGTGTTTTCGGGGTGGTGAGATAAGTGCATGGTTGAAAATATGTGCGTGCGTGTGTGTACATTTCTGGCTAGACATTCTAATGAATTTAGAAGTGTTTGGCACCCCCCCCCCCACGTAATCTTTCCGTCTGCACGTGGAGTATCTTGGAGATTATTCTGACAAAGACAATAAGTTCCAACATATACTGTTGAATTACACGGTCGCTTAACAAAACTTTTCTGAAGTGATATCAGTTTATTTATATTGGGAAGGATGAACTGGATAACGTGATCTCCGCGCGACTGTACATGAAACAACATAGCCAGACATTCAAGATCATTCTTGAAAGTATACCCGATCAATGCACACATAGAACTAAAAATAAAAAAAAAATAATAAAAACCCAGCTGTCTCCACTATACTGAAACATTACCTTCTTTTCAGAATTTATGCAGTAATGAGGATTCAGTTCGATTTTCATGGTTTGGTAATAAGTACTCAGTTGTTCGATCTCAATGTTTAGGTACTAAGGATTCAGTTGCCAGAATTACCTGCGCCTAAGTTAACGTGTACGTAGATGAGCTTTCCATAGACCATGTCCCATTATTTCAATTCTCATGTAGAATTAGTTTCAAAGTGTGGAAAAGGCAGTAATTTTTAAAATTAGAAACACAAGTGAATATCAATAGAGCAAAATCAATAGAGAAAAAAAGGGCATTTAGCTCTTCACATTTGCAAAGCAGACATTCGGCCGTAATGCACCTGTATGTTTGTACAGTTCTATATTTAAGAGATGAGAAATTATGTACGTTATTTACATTTGACGGATATTTGTCCTTATATTGTTTGTTGTTAACACAACGTTTCGGCTGATATACCCTACATCTTTCATCAGGTGTCTTGGGGAAATTTCGAACCTGGATTCTCATTCCTAAGGTTATTATTATTATTATTATTATTATCATTATTATTATTATTCAGGTCACTGCCTGGAATCGAACTCGGTATTTCGGGGTTAGTAACCCGCGCTCTTAGCAACTACGCCAAATGCCCGTGGGCAATTATG
>NC_068984.1:34969568-34979066 GCF_001194135.2 Octopus bimaculoides
TTATTATTATTATTATTATCATTATTATTATTATTCAGGTCACTGCCTGGAATCGAACTCGGTATTTCGGGGTTAGTAACCCGCACTCTTAGCAACTACGCCAAATGCCCGTGGGCAATTATGAATTGAATTTTAGGGTTTATAAATCAAATATTTTCTTATCCTTCCTTAATACCGGTTCCTATATGCTACTCATAACTGCACTCGGTTTGCTTAAGAGGTTGTTATGTCCTAGCATATGTGCTGCTTCTTTTAGTTTTCGCATTTTCCAGTCGTGTACTCTGTCTATTATTTTAACTTCATCACACAGGCGGAGGTTGTGTTAACAACAAGCAGCATGAGGACAAATATCCGTCAAATGTAAATAATGCAAATAACGTGTATGTATGTATGTATGTACTTATGCATGTATAGATGTACTTATGCATGTATGGATGTATGTATGAATGTATGTACGTATGTATTTATACATGCACATATATATATGTATGTGTTTATATGCGTGTGTGTGTATAAACATGTCTATGTATGTGTGTATATAATCGTACTTAGCTGCTTCATGCAATTTGTTTGGAATATTATATATATTCGTCTAAATCATTGAACAGCGATCAGTAATAGCATATCATCTGGGGAGCTACTGAATGACCCTTCTGAGATTTCACTGTTCCTATGTAAGAATGTTCCAGGTGTGAAATATTGTTACTGTAGGACTCTACATGCGTGGAAACAACTGATGCGTGTTAAGAAAGAAATTACAAAATCTGCAACAGTTTGTTGTGATTGAATTAATATAATCCTTAGAGGTTGGAATAGAACAATCAATTGTGTTAGGTTCAACTTCATGCGCTGTCTTCCAATATTGCCGGTCATGCTTCCATAGTCGAGAAATTAAAGTACTATTAATGTACAGGCTTGATATAACTGTCTCTAACTTTCTTCCAAATTTGAGGAAAAGTACATGTCTTAGAAATTATTAATGTTCGATGAAAGATATAAGATCACTAATACTTTGTTTTCAGGTATATTTAGAATCACATAATACAAAATGCTTTTGTTTTAAAGAAGGTAACGTGTGGTTTAAATGAAACTTCTACCATATGTCAACGAATCCGAGTGGCTATGTTGCGGCTTCCTTATTACAACTATTAATACAAAAGGAATTTGAAGAGGTGTAGCAAATCTGCTGCTATTATGTCTACTAATCCAAAATGTACATATATATTTTCAATATTTAGTTATCACGCACCCAAAGTTATTTTAAATTCCAGTTCACAGAGAATTTCGTTTTAATTATGAACTAATATTGAATAGTGTGCTTCCAATTGGAAACAATCCAAGACGGCAGAAATTTGAATATGATCATTTTTGTTGTTGCTCAATTCCAGACTTGTTGTGAATGAGAACTACGATCCGAAGCATCCCAAGTGCAGATATTCCATCTTATTTTCCGACGCATGATTAGATTTATAGGTATTCACTTCCTGTTTCTAGCCAATAGAATAGCAGAGAAGCTGAAGTGCTAGCTATTAGACATTGTTTTCTTTTGGGAAGGAACTTAAAGTTCAACGGATATTATCACACAGATTATATTATTTGTGGCAGTATCTGATTAATTACTATATTTTAGTTCAATTTCTTGCGCCGCTTGAACAATGCCAATCGAAAACGAGCTCGGTCTATTATCTATTACAGAAACTTATACCATTGTCTCAAAGATCAGTTGTCTGTTGTGTTTCAAAGTTAGGAGATATTAAAGAACGCATTTCTTTGGTGACAGTAGATTTGAGAGCAGGCAGAATAAGAACTAGTTCTTAACTCTACAGCTAAACAATCTCGGCATTTTAGTATGTTTTCTAATATATACATATACATCTATACATACATACTTACATACATAAGCAAACATACCCGTTTGTCTTATTGGTATTAGATTGCAGTGTGCCCATCTCATATTTCACTTTTCTCCCGCAGTTTTTCCCTCTATGCATCTACAAAACCTTTCTATATCCTCAAGCTATGAGTAATTCAAATTGTATACATACCCATATGTGTGTGTGTATGTGTGTGTGTATGTGTGTGTGTGTGTATGTGTGTGTGTGAGTGCGCTATTGCTTTTCTTGATTCCTTACTAATCCGTAATCTTGTATGACATTGCTGACTAAGCACATTTTATAACTTCCGGCCAGTATTTAGCCCTTCCCGTTTCCGTTACCCATTTCCACTCAATCACCTTTTATTGTCGTTGTATTCTCCTTATTCAACGATGACGTGGCTCATCGTTAACCATTTTAATGATCAATAGTCATGTTGGCAAGTAAACTACTAGATTTCGCTAAATAGCACACATAACTTAACTGTTCCGAAATTCATTTCCGCTTCATTTCCTTTGTTATCTCGTGATAAATACACGCTTCTTGCAAAATCAGCCAACACTAATACACACGCAACATTCCACATCTTATAGCTAACTATTATACGTATCTATAACGGATAGATTATCTTACCCTAGTTAATTTCATTGCTCAAAGATCGAAGTGTGTGATTTATCTATAGTAAGTATTTTTAAAAAAATGAACTTAAACTGTGATAATACGCCTACAATTATCAACTTATTTTACAAACTTCAGCAAATGTATTATGTTATGTCACTGACTATTACAGAAGTATGTCGATTAAAGTTGACAGGTTTTAAATTGTTTTTTGTTATGCAACCCAAACTCGGTAGTATGAAAGGAAACTTAAAACTAATTCGGTTCTATCCATGAGCAACCAGACTGATTTTTCCAGCAGTATATATAGAATTAGCCTACTCAGTATATCCTACTTATTTCTAAAAGCAATATAAACGTCATAAAATATTGGTATTATTTCATACGGCTGTGTTTATAAGTCATAGCTATTATAAATGTGAAAGATCCAGAAATCAATTAATGACAGCTTGAAAGCTGAAATGTATAATATACTCTATTCAGGAGAATATCTTTGGGATATAAAGTAGTTTTTCTATTTCAGTTTCGTATTACATTTGCGTTTTAGGTACTGTCTGTACTGGGATTGGCAGATTTTATTAGTAATCACGTAGATATCCTGGTGCTGAATTTAGTCGCAGACGCAGAGACAGGGTGAAAGGGTTTCGATGTAGATAAAACAAAACACACGTGTAACAGAGTAGCCACAGACGATCAAACAGAGGAAGAGCAAAAACCACTAAAACGCAAACATGACGGTAACAGAAACGATTGCAGAAACGAAAAGAAAAACGGCCTTGAAATCAAAGGGAACTGAACCGAAGGGAAAGGTGAAAAGGAATATTAAGTGCGGCCAAAATATCTGACAGTTTGTATTGCAGAATTACTTCGCATAATAAACGAACTGCTAATAGTCAGTATAAACGAATTTCGGGAATAACTACTTTTAAAATAGAATGCATAGATATTAGGTGAAATCAGATCGCAATACGTGGAGATAGGAGAAACAGGTTGCTGGTATCCGCAAATTTCATATCTAATAAATATTAACCAACAACTGAAGTGTGGGACCCTTGGTGGCACCTTTTCCCTGAAATAAAACAAGTCGGGGTATATGGACAGGGAAGAGTGAAGATTATCAAGCAAAAATCAAAATTATGAGATGCTGTGAACAAATCATGATGGAACTCTTACTTTTAGTATATATATTTATAGAATATATATTATCATACAATTTCCAAAATAAATAGCTACTTTTATCAATGATATGTTTAACTGTCTAATGTGACAAGTTCTATTTCCCGTTCTATAACTTTGTCTCGCTGCATGATTCCAGCGGTCATGATTGCAGCGGGAAGGCTTTGTAGCTAACACAGGAATTAATTCGACAGTGGATTTACGGATTCACACAAAAATCAGACGAAATACCTTATGGTGATTTTTCCAGTTATTTACATTGAATAGAAATCCAATGTAAAGTTAGCCTTACATCGTTCCGAGGATTTCAATCGAAGTTTCAATGCAATGGCCTCCTCTTCTCTCCACAACTGTTTAGGCTTATTCCTCTGTTGCAATATTATTATATCTAGGTTGGTAAGGGGGGCGAGCTGGTAAGATCGTTGGTAAGCCGGGGAAAGTGCTTAGAAGCATTTCGTCCGTTTTTACGTCCTGAGTTCAAATTCCGCCGAGGTCGACATTGCCTTTCATCCATTCGAAGTGGATAAAATAAATACAAGTTCAACACTGAGATTGATGTAATCAACAATCCCCTTCTCCAAAAACGTCCGTCTTTGTGCATACCATAGAAAGTAGTATTTTTATATCGTTGCTTTGTCTCAATTCAACCCTAGTCAAACTCTATAATTTAATGCCCTCTGAACATGTCACACAAAACGTTATAAAATGTTCTTCTCTTAATGACAGCAGGCTGTCGTTAGATGGAGATTTAGCTGTTATGTCTCGGGAACAGATGCAGGTACTGTTCTTTGTATAAAAACAGTGACAAGATTACCACTAGCCGGTGTTAGTGTTTTCTCTTATGAGAAATACTTTATATTTTCTGACAGTAAAGTTATGAAGAATTCGCCAATTTATCTCGTAGGTAATATTTCTTATTTAGTTTCAAAAAACAAAAACAAAAAAAAACTGTTATATCCTTAGGGATAAACGAATAATGCGTACTATTTAGCGAAATCTAGTAGTTTACCGCAACAGTGTAATAACAATATGATTGAAATAAACAGTAGTAAGAACACGGAACGTAACAACAAAGCTCCAACACGCTAATTCGAAATATAAACTTTGAACTTCAGCTATCAACATACGAAATGTCGAAATAGCATGAACTGATTTCTTTCATTAGGCATAAAGCCTCTTATAAAGGTGGGACGATACAAAGACAGAGAAAACAATACAGTGGGGTGCACAAAACATATAACGGATGAAATTATGAATAAATGATAAATGAGATGAAATGACTCACCTGCCCCCACAAGTAGGCAGTGCCATTTAACTGTTTATGTATCTCGTTTAACTTTTCGGTTCAATATTCGATTTTATATCTTTTTTTCTTCTTATCTGTAAAGTCACTAGTAATTCAAATTTTAAGAAGTTTACTTACTTTCTTTTATGCTAAAAAGTGCGTTATATCCTCAAATGCAATTCATCAAATCGAAACTGTAACAGTGATATCTCTACCATTTCCCCGAACAGTTCCTTCACCATTTCACTTCTCTCTTTCATAATCAAGACCGATTTAAATCCTTCATTGCACGTTTAGGGGCTAATTTCACCCTAATTACATTTTTCACATTCGTGATCTCATTTTCAACTTCCACACTTTTTTCTGTACTGCATCATTGTTCTTAATTGTCTTACATGAAGCGACTAACAGGGATGCCTCACTTACTCAGACCGCTTTTTGATGGCTCCACTCTTTTCGAGTCTGTACAACTTTTCATTTACGGTCTCAACTGCCGCGAACAGTAATTTGTTGTTATTTTAAATCCAGATACAGTGTTTTCACTTACTTGAATATAGGCTTCCGTCTTTCGTTTTACACCTAAATCCTCTGATAATACTTGCGGTAATATTTTTTCAATGTTTTTTTCATTTCTTCCGAAGACATGATTTTCAACGGGACAACCATTTATGTTATTGCAGTAAATATTTATGAGGAGTGCTATAAATGGAATAGTTTCAACTAATCTGTGCCAGACAGATTGATTATAGTATCCACAACGAATAATTTTGCTTCGCGTGTCTCTCCTCTAAATATGACGTCCATACATGTATTGCCTACGAAATGTAATTTATCGCCCCTTACACCACCTGGTACTTTCGCTGTTTTACGTAATATCGTATCTGTATTTATAACTGAGATGCCACTAACTGAGTCTAACTGTAATTTGGTATTCACATCATTTATTTTTACTCAAACGAATTTTCTTGTTTTTCCGTCGAAATCACTTTCCGATGAAAACACTGTAGACTTTTTTGTGTTTGAGCCTCGAAGTCTTGTTCCACAATGAAAGCTGTGTCCCAACGTCTGACAACTATAGCACTTTTTGTTTTTAAGTGACAATCCTTTTTGTAGTGTAGGCCTACACAACCATAACACAGAGTGGAGTCAGACACTTTTGGGGATTGCACATTTGAATTTTTGTAGAATCTTTATCTTGTATTTTTTTTTTCACGTCAAATTTCACATCAAACTTAAAATTTACCATAGTCTGATATTCTTCTGCGATGGTCTATAGAGATAAATCCCGGTTCGAATTGTAAACTTTGAACTAACAACACAGGAACTGTGGAACTAGCACGGACTACCTCACTTATTCAGACGGCTACTCTTTATATGTAGTGGTCCATTCCATTCTCACCAGGGAGCGTCGTACTCTCGCTCAACAAAAACTATTCCCGCTGTCTTCGCAACCTTTCCCCAACCGATGATATCGTTACATGTAACATTCTACTTTACTTATTCCGAGCAAACGACAGCACTTAATACCTGCGCAAGCAGCTAATATTCTTAGAAATCAGGGCTTCGCACAGCAGATACTTTCAGGTTTGGAAGGCTGCAGCCAATTTGATTAAGGGAAGGGACGAGTGATATGTCAATGTCAAAGAAGTGACAGTTAAAGAGCAAATATTTCAAATGGGATTAGGTCACTGCATCTGTTGAAAATGCAAACAGAGATATGTCTGTAGGTCTGAGGTAGTGTATATATTTCAACATCATGCTAAAAGGTAGTGTGTTCTTCTTCTGCATTCAGTCTAGAAATGTGTTTGTGCGAGTATGTAACTATTACACTACTCCGAAATATGAGTCTTCAGTTTGTATCTCACTGAACTATCGAGGATTTTATAGTTGTTTGGAGCGAATTTTTTTCTGAGTCCGAAGAGAAGGCTAGTCTCTTCAGGTGTTGTCATCCTGTTAAAAACGTGCATGCGCAAATAGAAATCTGAACACGAAATATTATATCGAGTGTATACACACACACTTCTTTATGGAGACATAGACGTCTCAGGTATCACAGAAAGCAAATTTCTTCAAATCTCACTTGAGTCTTTTTAGCATTGATTTGGTCAGGAATACCAAAACTCCATCTCATTCAAAATATATTTTACTTTCTCAAATCACCGCATGGAATGAATTCTCGCTGTCTCACTAAATGGAGAATAAGGAAGGCGAGATTTGATTGGGCGCTGTACTAATATGTTATATAACCGTCATAGTATGATACGGCGTCTCGTATTTACCATATACCACAAACAAAAAAATTCATATTCATATACCCAGAACTGAACTGCACTAGATAAACTCTGTATATATATATGCAATTATTCCATTGCATTCTTCAGTAATTTGTAGATATATATAAATTCTTCCCCCGTTCTCAAGAAAAATCAATTAAAATTTGAAGCGATGAAAATCATGTGCCTGAGAAATTCCATATGTTAATGTTGTCTAGAAATTAAGAGAAATTATCAACCAAGTAAATATGAATTGGCCAAATACTTGAACTTTGTAACATACCTAATTAGCTGGTTAATTGATTTATCTTGGCACAAACACCTTGGAACGGTGAGAAGTTCTAATTGACCTTGTCTTCTACTTTTTCTTCAGATGTATCGCCAAATTTGAATCTATTTTCAACAAGTATGTTGTGCAACGTACATCCTAATGCAATAATATTTTGCACAGTACATGTGTTTTTATTATATTTTACCAAGTAAACATTTATTTACGTAGTGGTTCACATTCGAGTCACAAACAGTCACAGTAGAGTATTTAATTATGATAACTGATTTAGGTACAAACTCTGCAGTTTTGAAGAAAGAGGGAGTTAATTAATACCGTCAGCCTCAGCACTAAACTGGTATTATATTTTATCGACCCCTGTGGGATTAAAGGCAGAGTAGACCTCAGGAGTATTTGAAATCAGAGGAAATATCGGATAGCATTTTTCTGGCGATTTAACTATTCTGCCGCTGGTTCTCTTAGCTCAGTATCAAATAAAACGAGATTAGTTCGATATTGATATCTCTCTAGAATATGACAGCATAACTATTGGATTCTACATTTTAAAGAAAATGAGCAATGCTTACGTAGATAATAGGAAACCATCTGAACAGAGATTCAATGGTATATAAAAGCTTTAATGCTAGGCTTCTTCGTAAGGTCATTAGATGTCTCAATATTTACGCTTTCCAAGTAATTAGGTGAATACCACTATTTCGTAGAGCATGTGCACTTAATATATAATGTGTCTACATGCAATGTTCATAGCGTAGATTATACTTGGTGTACTAATCAAATCTTGAATATACCTACTAACATATTGAACTCCGATTAGGTACATTATAATATGTAGTTTCATTCCTCTGCTTATGTAGTATAAACCAAGCTGCAATGATTTTAAATGTTATTGCACCAGAGTAGAAAATATCAATGCATTCAATGAACCAAACCACTACATATATTACTTGAGGCGTAAGTTTAAAAAAATATATTATCAACCTCACTATCATTAACATAATTATCGTCATCGTCGTCGTCGACGCCATCATTATCCTCACCGCCGTCATTGTCACCATCATCATTATCATCATCATCATCGTCATTATTAGTTAGCTTTGTTGTTGCTTTTGTTGTTATTATAACTACTTGTGTATGAACGAATGTATAGCGAGTGGTGGGGAAAAAGAGAGAGAGCGAGCGAGAAAGAGTAAGAGACTGAGAGAGAGAGAGAGAGAGAGAGAGAGAGAGAGAGAGGGTGAGAGAGAGAGGGTGAGAGAGAGATGGAGAAACCAGTGTCTGTGTTTCTAAGTTTATTCATGCAGCTACGGTTCTAAGCTTTCGCCATTAATAAAGTTAATTTAGCAAAGACACATTATATTTCGTGACAAGTGGACAATTTATCTACTTATTTCTCTCGCTTACTGGTACTTATATTTCTGTTATCGATTTCGAGAAAGTGAAAATCCAACACACTTTCGCTAAAAGAATATACGTTTTTAAGTTATACAATATTTTCTTGCAGAAATATAGAGCTCTTAACCGAATTATATTGAGCAAATAGTGAATTCATACGAAGAAGCATTATTTCAGTATTCTGAAGTATGTGATATCGTAGTCATTAATTTTTCCGTAATAATATCAAGGGATATAGGATATTATAAGATATTATTAGATGTACCCCTAAAATTGTTGATGTAAAAATATTGTACGTTTACGACTTGGATTTTGTATATTGATACTGCTTAATAGAATACTAAATAATTTATATTAAATGTGATCATATCTCCGCATATGTCGTACAATTACAATTTTGTTCCATTCTTTGGAAACATTAAGAATGTACATTATTTACATTTGACGGATATTCGTCCTCATCTTGTTTGTTGTTAACACAACGTTTCGGCTGATATACCCTCCAGCCTTCGTCAGGTATCTTGGGGAAATTTCGAACCTGGGTTCTCATTCCTATCGATGTTACTATTATTATTATTATTATTACTATTA
>NC_068984.1:34979595-34981441 GCF_001194135.2 Octopus bimaculoides
ATCGATAGGAATGAGAACCCAGGTTCTAAATTTCCCCAAGACACCTGACGAAGGCTGGAGGGTATATCAGCCGAAACGTTGTGTTAACAACAAACAAGATGAGGACGAATATCCGTCAAATGTGAATAATGTAAATAATGTAAATAATTCCTCATCTCTTAAATATAGAACTGTATTAAGAATGTAGATGAGAAGGGTTTTTTTTTTAAACTGAAGCAAAAGATTCTAGAACTTGCATTAATTTTCTGTGTAATTAGTTATGTGCAACAGTCGTAAAAATCTGTGAAGCAAAGTACACAGCTCGCAATCTTACAGAAAGCGAGGAAGAAAGCTAGAGCAATGTTGGTATTTCTTCTAACCTTTTCGAGTCCTATCAAACGGGCCAACCCTCGTTCTAAATGAGTATGGGCACGATTCCATAATGGTACGTAATATCAGTCATTCTGTTTATTGTGCAATATTTTATAGATTTGATCAATTACATTTCCAACAGACAACTGCTTCTCTTCGTTTTTCTGCACAAATATGCAATTGTAAATTATGAAATCTAGCCCAAATACGTCAAATTTCCTATGTTCATGTTTAAACAAAAACATAATGTCAATTCCTAGGTATGGTATACATATAATTTTCGTTAAGTTTGCATTTACCTATTTAACGCGGAGAACATTAAACATTTTGAGATGAAGAGTGAAGAGAACGCTATATTAATCGGTGGCTATTTCTACTTTAATTATAAGGACAAGTACGGAAGACTCTTCTAAACATAATTCGATCATAACAGACTTCTGCATCAAAGCATTATCTTCACTGTATGTTCTTGTCTAGTAATGTGAATCAGTAAAATGTGAAATATCTTTGCACGACCTGAAAAATTAGTGTTAGAAAAGCATATAGCATACAATGATACACTGTGCATAAAAAGAAAACGGTGGATAATTTATTGCCGACATACTTAATGCAGATATCATTAAAATATCCAATTTGGAATAATTTAAATTTGATCATGACTACCACTACATTCAAAGATCAGATAACATCAATATCGATTTATATTTAAATGGATTTTTATATAAAGTCTATCAACTAAAATAAATTAGGCATTATATGCAAATTATTTCAGTCTATTACTCATGAAGAGCTATTCCAAAATTCTAAGATACAATTGAGTAAAACTACATTATTGTTATGATGCAACACAGTGAAGATCAACGATAGCATAGGTTTTATTAACTTTGCAAATCAACAAATAATACTTTCATTTAACGATTGCTTACAATTCGTATAAGCGTAATATTAGCTAGTTAATACAAACCCGTTCTGTTTCATTTCCATTTGTTTTTATTTATTTGTGATAATAATACATATAATTAAAAATTATCTTCATTCTTCTCTTAGTATTACAATACCACTATGATGACGAAACTTTATAACGCTTGCAGTATTATGGAAAATTAATAAAAGAAGTGGATATAAGAGTGTTAATGTATTTTAAGTAATTAATTTAACGATTACATTGGTTTAATTCCGTTTCAGCTCACGAAATCATTTGAAATATTTTACCTAGTATAGACAACATAGGAAATTTTAAGTTATTGTTCTTTCTTTAAAATTTTGTGCGTTTTCAAAATTAAACCAGGTAGTTTTTTGGGATATAAGAAAACAAAAAAAAATTGACATAATTTTTTAAAGGAATATGCTTCAAGAAAAGTCGTAAGCAGTGTTAATGACGCTTATTCTGTATTGCTTTAGCATTTAACTGCATGACAAATACATTTTGATACTATCATAAACGCTACTATCAATTTTTATCATGTTTAGTTTCAACGATACGATATATGTATAT
>NC_068984.1:34981547-34982825 GCF_001194135.2 Octopus bimaculoides
ATATATATATATATATATACAACGCGTCATCGACAAAGTATTTATATACATACAAACACACGCATACACACAAATATATATGTAAGTGTGTGAATGTATATGCTTGCGTGCGCATTTGTGCGTGTATGTGTGTGTAATGACTCGCAGTAAATGTGTTATCAAAAAGTGATTCTATTCCCGAATTGTCTATATTCTTTAAGAATGTAGGAGCGAACAACCACCATTGGCCTAACCACTAAGTCATGTTTGTCATTCATCAGTTTTGTATCAATAAATAGTTATAGATCTCTACTTGATTGATGTCTACATTTACTATATAGAAATATAAAAATAGCCTGGAAAATATTCTGTTGCTCTTCCGACCCATAGTCTTTAGTGCAAGTCATCATTAGGCTTTTCATTGGTTATTTTTACAGAATATATACAAGTCTACACAACTTTAGATTTGACTCCCAACGACAAAAAGGGGTATTTGAGAGAATTTTGGCTGCTAATTCTAGAGGATCTTATGATTGAGTATACGCAGCCAACTTGGCTCGCAAATGGATATATTTTCATATTTATGTATAAGCCTAGGTTTATTATATATGCATTAGTTGGGCTATTTATCAACACTTTCATCAAATACAATACACATTATATTGTTTGGAGCAAAGAGCAAAATTAATACAAAAATAATTCCATCAGCCATTAATGTACTCTTGTACAAGAAGCCGACAATGAAACCAGAATACTTAATGAGATTTAGGCAAGCGTGTGTTGGACATGATGTCAAAATAAGTAGGAAAAATAGAATAAGTATTTGCTAATTGATAAACTGTCTTAGATTTCCGTCTACTAAATGAGAATGAGGTTTTTGAATTTTACTCTTACTATTGTGTAATTTTCTTTGACAGGTTAGAGTGAATAAATTTAAGGAAGCTTATTGAGTGTTATGGCGAGAAACGTCAAAGCATTAGCAGTAATGTTTAATACTCATCAAAATTTAAATGTTGGATTGCTTACAGCTCACACGCGAGCATGTTCATGCGCATACACGCAACACTTACATACAGATATCTATTAAATCTATCTACCTATCTACCTATCTATCTATCTCTCTAACCAACTGTATTTTTATCTGTCTATTTATCTCTCTCTCCATATATATTCTTTATATAGTTTGTGAACAAACTATGTTCTCGTATATCTATCTATCTATCTATCTATCTGTCTATATCTATCTATCTATCTATCTATATATATATATATATATATATATATATATATATATATATA
>NC_068984.1:34982849-34990423 GCF_001194135.2 Octopus bimaculoides
GAGCGGGTGCATGCGTGAACTTGTGTATGTGTGTGTGGCAGGGTGTTGGGGATACATTTGACAGTCTGCACAAAAGGAAGAGAAACAGAATATCACATGCAAAATTACAAATATTTTTCATTTTTTTAATCAATATCTATTTCTAGATTATGGGTGAGAGATAACAGATTACTGAACGGAGCTGCCTTCCATTCCCAACACTGCCTTAAAACGTCTCGAGAATCTAGTGTATGCGCTCCTCGTTGTGTGCATAGGAAGATCACCGAACGCTTCTTTGCTCTTTGCCACTAGCTCTGCCTTGGTGTTACAAGCAGAGCATTCGGTGTCTTTCCCAACTGCGTTCACATATAGTTACCCATCGGAGTAAATAGAATATAGACTTTTTTAATTTTTTAAAAAAATGATAAACACTTCTGGCATGCTAGGCTATTTATCAGAAGTATGGTAAGGAGCATACTACTACTGCTACAAAAATCGGTTTCCTGCAGATTTCCTCTCCATCCAGGGTTTGAACACGCTCTGCAGCTGCTTCACAAAGCTGTCTTAGATAGATACATAGATAGATAGATATATAGACACACACACACACTCACACTCACACTCACACATACACACACAAGTTAAAGAGTGTTGAGTTTGAAATTTAAGTGGCAAGCTTGGATTTTCAAAGTTAAGTCTACACTCATGAGATTAATCGGCAGATGTATTTAGGCAATCATCGGAAAGAAAATAAGAAGTGGCCAGTAGAACTTTGCTTTCAGGGTGGTCATAAACATTTAAGTGCCTACTTTGCCTTTCCATGTAAAAGCTGAATAGTCTTCATAAGAAATACAAAGATGCATACATACATGCACACACATTTACTTGCAGACACACATATATGTATATGATATATTTTATTCGCGTCTAAATAATATGTGAATACGTTCGTGTAAATTATATATATATACACTCATATATATATATATATATATATATATATATATATATATATATATATATATATATATATATATATATATATACAGAGACACGCATATTGACATTCTGCTTGGACACATACAATATACCATATACCTATGTGTACACGAACGTCTGCAAGTATACCTGTATGTGTATATATCATACATATGTATATATTTACTTTGCCTGGTGTAAAACCAATTTGTTAAAAATGGATCAATAAAATTAGCAATATTTTAAAGTAATGTGAACATGCTTTTACAAAAGGGTGTCGGTAAAATTGACTGAGAGTAGTCTAAGTGGTACACTAGCTTGGCCACAATCCATATTTGCAACTATTAAAATAACACATTAACAATAACATAACGTTATATTTGTTGAAGTTGCCAGCAAATGACTTTAAACGTATGAACGGGGAATTCGTATCTTGTCACCGATGCTGCTCTGTGTTCGTGATTAAATGAATTATCTCTGAATGACCA
Organism: Octopus bimaculoides; assembly: GCF_001194135.2. Taxonomy (NCBI): domain Eukaryota; kingdom Metazoa; phylum Mollusca; class Cephalopoda; order Octopoda; family Octopodidae; genus Octopus; species Octopus bimaculoides. The sequence continues at coordinate 34,984,295 of NC_068984.1, forward strand.
CTTCTGCTAAATCTACATTAGCGGCATCACATGGATAGTGTCGAAATGTGTAAACAGTTGTAACACTATGGGATTAGCAGGATGTGAGTTAGTTCACAGTGTTAATAAAATCCTTCTGTGAATTTATCATGCACATGCTCTTAGCACCTATGTAATGGCTGACTTTAAAATTACGTCTTTCTTAGTCTCTTACTGCCTAATGGATTATGCATTCATCATATTCAGAACATCTAAACATTGAAATCCCAGAAATATATGTTGCAAAAGTATGTATTTTTGCAATATCTTTGTTATCCTAACAATTTGTGCGTGTGCGCGCATGTGTGTGTGTATGTATGTGTGTGTGTGTGTGTGTGTGTGTGTGTGTGTGAGACAGTTTCAAACACAAGGGCTCTTTCAGTATGTAAAAAAACAAAGACAAATGTTTATCTCATTGCTGTTGTAACCTAGCCTCAACTGAAATGTCGTCGAGCAGATTTATGAGACAACGTATTCCAGCACCTCCGTGTTATCTTTCTTTGGGGAATCAAAGAGTAAATGATTTCCTATTTCTCTAATATTAAAACAATTTCATAGAGACATGACTGCTATTTCTAGCATACACAGCTACCTTGACAATACAGTTCTATTCATAAAAAGATGTGTATGCTTATATATATATATATATGTGTGTGTGTGTGTGTGTACGTGTGTATTTATCTGTAATTATATTTAGACAAACATCATTGCATGAAAAGAAGGATAACATGCCTGATCATGATGATGCCTGCTTTTTGGTTACATCTGGGAATTAACAGCCGTGTCCTGCCCTACCACTCATATGATGGGCACTGCTCTAGTGTACATAAATCGTCATTCTTAAGACATAAATCATTGATAAAATACGATATGTTGAAGCATCGATTAGTTTTACTTGTATTTCTGAAACGGCTAAAAGGCTAACTGCACTTGAAAATGTGTTTATCAGAAAATCATTGCTCTTGGTGATCAAATCTCATCAAAGAGAAATGTTGTACGGGAATAGATTATCGATCATTTGGTTTTGGCCAGCATTTTCAGTGCCAAAAACAATCTAAGTAAGTGGTCATGCAAACCCTATTGTATTTTCTACATATGAAAATAAATTCACTTAGTGTTGGTCTGACCTTACATCGGCAATAGGTTTCTATGCTGTTGCTGTTAAATCTTATGCAGCAAATTTACTATATTGATGTCGTGGGTTCAGACAATAATTTCTTAAAATAAAGATGAGGTCAAAATCAAAAGTATCTTTGCAAGTTAAAACTTCAAATAATAATTATGGTGTCTTTTGGATTCCGTTCAAAATCTCTATACTGGTGACGAGGGGAAAATTACATGCAGCTACTGTCAAGCTTTTCCAATGGAATTTTAAATGCGAGATGAAATAAAACTACATTATGACTCCAGGTTGCCTGCTCATTATCCTTTACACTATATCACCTGCCAGGCTTGATAATGATATATTTAAGAGAAAGGGAATTATAACAGTGAAGCATCCAACTAACAATGATATTTTCCTTGCTCTGGCACTGAGCCACAAATGCATTGGTGAGGTGTAAATTCGATTACACATAGTGTTTTAGAGTGTATTTCCATCTTCATAATTTGAGGTGCAGCAAATTCCTTTTGCTATACATGTAATGAATATTCAGGTGTTGAAGCAGTGGAAAAGAACATTTCAAAATGGAAAATAAGTGAGTCGATACCTTTCAGCATGTAAAATTACCGGATAAATTAATCCTTATTTTAAAGATCCGTATCGATTATTTTACTTTCAATGATAAATCTGCGCCTGAGTGTAGTCCACAACCCAGCTTTGCATCTTAGTTTCATAAAATACGTGTCTTTTAAGGCAAACTTCCTTAGTGTTTACTTCATGCAAAGTTTCTCATTCTTACTTTCACGTTACTTGTGTATATACTGTTAGTCGTATCTGACATAGTATTGTGTTCATTTATACGCACTTCCACATATTAAATATTTTTAAAAGGATCTTTTTTTAAATTAAAAAAACATTTTTTAACATATTTGTCTTTTGAGAAAATAGGAGAAAGGCTTATATTTAGCATTTTTTTTTTTTTTGTCTTGGGGTCCATACAAATATGTGGGAAGCATGAATTGAAGTTGAACCAATCATTTATATTTACCCCTATAAATTGATGGCATTCTGCCAAAATACGAATCAATACATATATTCAATTTTGTTTTTAATTATGAAATAAGGTAGAATATATAACAATTTCAGTTGAAAAACATTCTGTTAGTTGATAAATTATTATTGAAAAATAAAAACTGAAGTAATAAACAGAGACAATAAAAAACGTAACTGTAAATGAAGTGAAAATAAAATGGATGTACTTAGAACAATATATTAAAAGATTCGATACTTCTAAATTTGATATAATATTTCAATAAATAACAATGATTAGATTTTCTCTGAGATAAGAGGCTTCTAGACGATAGTTTTAGTAAACAAACAGTACATTATGGTTTTCATGTTCTACGTAGAGACTCGGAATAGCTGAAGATAATTAAAATTCTAAAAATTGATTATGGAATATAAGGTATTCGAAAACAAACGGAACTCGATTAAAAGTATAATAAATAACGCTAGATACACTGTAGTGAATAATAAATTCCTACAAGCATAAATATTGGTATTTTACATTATTGTTTTGATATTGTATTCGATAGCAAGCTGGGAGGCGGATGGCCTTAATTCAGGTTTTCAACATGCTATGTGTTGAATGTATTTTACGTTCAGACGTTGTTGTTCACCTAGATCAGTGGTATCCAATTTCTTTGGCTCAGAGTCCCTGTTCACTATATACCATTTCACACCCAATCCTTTCACAAAAAGATAAAATTAAAAAATAGTTTTATCATACTGAATGTTGGTGATTTTATGCCAGTGAGAGTGATGGATTCAAGTATTATATACATACATGTGCATGTGTATATGTATATGTCTTTTATATAGCTTGTATGTATATGTCTCTTATCTTTCATTTTCCATAGTCAATAGACTGCGGTCATGCTGGGTCATCACCTGAAATCTTTTTCGACGAATGAATACACACCAATATTTCATTTTGTTGTCTGATAATTATTCTATCGGCTCTTTTACTACACATCTAAGCTAGTGGGACGTAAACGCACTGACACCGGCTGTCAAGCGACTGTGGAGGACAAACACACATACTAAGACACGCATACACTCACATGTACGTGCGTACATACACACGCACAGGAACATACGCACACTTGCGCGCACACACACACATATATGCCACGGGATTCTTTCAGTATTCGTTTACCAGATCCATTTTTTATGGCTTGGTAACCCCACCGAAGGCTATAGAAGACTGGGACTGCATTCCGAACCATGCGATTGAGAACCAAACTTCTGACCACACACGCACTCCTGCGCCTACACACAAACACAAACAGACACGCACGCACAAAACACACAAACACGCACATATATATACTTTTAAGTATATTTATGCAGTAACACACACACACTAGCACACACCGACTACATAGTTCGGCAAAATATGCGAGGAATTTATTGTATTTTATCCCTGAATTATAATTATATAACCTCATAACCTCATTCAGTATTCTTCCTCCCAATAACAAACGCAATTAGTTGTTCATATTCCCTTTTATTTTAATCGTTTAAAACTTATTTTATTTTAATTCTAAAACTCACTTTCATATACGCTATTCATTCAATTATAAATGTATCTTAATAAATAAGCCATTAGATACCATCGAATTATCCATTCATAATATTCTGTATTTCAACGTATTTAATCGTCTAATAAAATACTCACTTCATGACTTAGAAATAACCATGATAATTTAAATGAATTCTTTGACTATTTCATTATTCAACTCTGATTTCCCTTAGAATGAAGAAATACTCGAAAGAAAAGTAAATAAAAGAAAAGGTATCTATTCCCCTTCAACTTCTATTTAATTACATGCATTAATATATTCATTAATGTCTAATTAACGATGTGTGAAAAGTGGTAGGCTCTTCAATAGCGGAATAGTGGAATAATTGAAAGTAAATTTTTCTCCGTTTGCAGAGCTAGAACAGGACACATAATAGAAGAGTCGAGGATTTATATAAATAGATCTGTGCACCACAGCCGAAGCCTATCTTACTAAAAGAGAACTTTAAACACAAATAAGGATAAGATATTTAGGACTTCTTTTCAAGGATATGAGTTCAAGTCGCACCGCAGTTGAATATAGCCTGCAGAAGTATATTGAGACAGAAGAATATAGACACACATCATTGAACTATGATAGATACATTCAGGGTTTTCAGAAAATTGCATATCATAAAGGTCTGTCAACATTTTATGTTTATAATTACTGCACCTGCTCAAGCAAGGGTCAACCGTCTGTGTCTTTGTATTATAGATGTGTAAAGAAGTGACATGAATGTATATGCATGCATGAATGAATATACGTACAAGAATTCCTACATGTAAATATCATACCAAGTTCATTATTGCAGGAAATGAAGCTTGCAAATCATTAGCATTTCATTTTCTTTTATTCATGCAATTTTTTAAAATTATTCAGATGAGGCAGATCAAACAAACATGCACATGCACTCGCGATGGACACTCCCGTCGAAGACGACGTATGGATTTTAAGCTTCTGCCGAAAGACCTACGCGAAGGATTGGTTTAAAGTAATCGAATCTATGTGGTATGCATTAGCTCACACCTTTAATCAAATGGAAGTTGCCTGAACAGGGACACAAAATACCACGGGTCAGGTGCCGAACAGATCGCATATATATATGCGCATATGTGTGTGTGTGAGTGTGTATGTGTGTGTTTGTGTAAACAGAGTTAGTGGTTATAATAACCGACTAAAGGATGAAATATCCGTGTATACTCACTCAGCAACAGTCTAAACCCTGCAACCATGCAAGGCGGTATAACTTCGCATGTCAGATGGAAGCAATTTTTGAGGCAAATGACAACCTCATTTTGTTAATGAGTGACGAAGCTAATTCTCATCGCAATTGCATGATGAAGAATCAGCAGAACTGTCGTTACTGGGGTCTTGAAAATCAGACAGAACTGTACAAAATACCATTGCAATGCTGGAGAGAGTGTAGGCCATCTTTCAAGAACGCCTTCATAAATTCAGCAATGAAAACGGACACCACATGATGGATGTTGTTTTCCATACTTTATTTTTAAGTTTTTAAAATGTTAATTCAATACGGTCATTAAAATTGTTTTGCAGCTAAAATTAATGAAGCTGCTGGTGAGAATGTGCTGTATATTGAGAAGAATCAATGCTTCAAAGTACCACCCACTGCTGGTTTTCTCGCTTCAAAAACGGGAATTTTGACCTCAAGGACAATCACACACCAGTCGACCAAATGAGTTCGATGAAGAGCGATTGAATCAACGTCTCCACGAAAATCCCCGTAAAACGACCATAGAATTGCCGGAACAGATGGATCGGGTGAACCACCTTCACTCAATGGACAAGGTTCAGAATCTCAGTGCTTGGGTGCCACACACTTTGTGCGAAAAGAGCAAAAATCAACACTCCACAATCACCGCCGATTTTCTCGCCCCACATCGGTCGATGCATGGTCAAAAACAACGTTTTCTTTATCACATTGTCACTAGCGATGAAAAATAATGAAGCAGCGAAAAGAATAGCTCAGCCCCGACAGAAAAGAGACTCCGCGAGCAAAACAAGACCTTCATCTTCGAAAGACCATGTTGTGCGAATGGTGGGACTGGGAAGGCAGAATTCGTTAAGAACTGCTGGAGCGCCACCAAATATTCTTTGCGGAGCCCTATGTTCAACAACTGCACCAACGCAACGAAATAATCGAGCAAGAAAGACCGGATAGGCGAAACGACGTTCTTCTGCAACAAGACGACGCCCATCCTCACATCGTCAATATGACCAAAGCTGCGATTCTTTTCTTTCCTACTCTAGGCAGAAAGCCCGAATTTTTTTTTGTGAGGGAGCCAGTCGATTAGATCGACCCCAGTACGGAAATACAACTTAATTTATCGACCCCGAAAGGATGAAAGGCAATGTTGAAATCAG
>NC_068984.1:34990664-34991629 GCF_001194135.2 Octopus bimaculoides
CATATATATATCCACTGCTTATATGTCTGTGTGTGTATGTGTGTGTCTGTGTGTGTGTATGTGTGTGTATGTGTGTGTGTGTTTGTGTGTGTGTGTCTGTGTGTGAGTGATCAGCCAGTGATGAACTATTGTCATATTGCCTTAAATTTACAAGGTGATAAAGTGTTGGAATAGAAGTCTGCTAGACAATTCTCTATCAGGAAGATACCTATTCCTAATGTTCTTAAATATGAGTTTAAATTCTACCTTCATCCTTATATATTGCTTTGTTACAGAAGGGTCTAAATATGTATAACAATAATTTCTTTATGCTATCGCCGTTAACTTCAGACAGTCGAGACTATAGATCACATCTGTAATGCAGTGAAGGATATCCTTAAACAATATGTTATTGACTATATAATTATGGACACATAATAAATATTTTGAACCTGTATCAATTTCCTAAAGTTAAAAAACAAGCAAAACAAAATAATACTACTACTACTAATAATAATAATAATAATAGGCTTAAACTTAAATGCTTTCCAGCCCTCTGAACCACAGGAAATATTCATGAATCTAACAAAACTATTCATTGTTTATTCCGTATTCCTTCCTTTTTATGAAAAGCATCTTCCTATATTATCATTTAAATTGTGTATGAGCTGTTTTGGTTATACATTTACATGACTGAAACTTAACTAGACATATGATATCTCAATTCTTTGATAATTTGATAGAACACAACGTGAAGTATCGCAAAGCTTGCCTATGAAATATTTAGGACAAGTCCTTGACTATATTGCTTGCGGCCTACAATTTAAAGAGCTACATACTCACATACACATACACAAACTCAGCAACGCACAGACGCATCCACCTCAAACCCCGTAAACCCACAACCCCCACACTCCATACAAATACACACACAAATAGACACACACACACACACACACACACATATATATATATATATATATATA
>NC_068984.1:34991655-34997780 GCF_001194135.2 Octopus bimaculoides
ATATGTATACATAAAATATATGCATGTATATATTATATGTAGTATATGTATGTGTGTTTTAGAACAAATATCATAAGAATATCTATGTCTTTGTTTTCATCTTGTATTTTATAGCAAGTCGATATTAGTTCCTTCGAATTAATAATCATAGTCATATTCATTATTTCTTTTCCACATTAGTTCATGAGATATATAGTTTTAAGTAGAATTCTATGCTAAAGCATTTGATACCGTTGCAAAATATATTCTCCAATCCTTATATTTCCTCATAAACCTGCATTAAATCTAGCATACCTTGTCTATATAATCTCGATTTATTTGACATTGTGCATTTATTTCTCTTACGGCTAGCATCTATTCACACTTAACGCCGCCTCTCTTAATTTATTCATCTCATGTGTTCGGGAAATACATTAGTTTTTTTTTCTTAATATGACATAGGACCATTCACTTATCTCAAACATACTTCCATTATTCACCACCAATATAAGAAATAATTATTTATAAAATTTTAGTCCAGCACCACACATTCTTGCGTCCACCATGTAATGGATGTTTTAAGAGATTACTCCCGGGTATAGTATGATATCCTTCACATATATAGTTGTCGTTGTTGTTGTTATTGCTAAACTGATTGTTTGTTTGTTGAAATATATCATATATGTTGGGAGTGGTGTACAGGTGGCATTGCGAAAGACGTATACCAGTTAAAGCAAACAGATACGATCGGCAAAGACAGAAATTCCATAAAATTGTGATTGTTGTAATTGGAGCAGCAGCAGTAGCTACATAGCTATGGTTTTGGTATTACTACCAGCATTGTCATTAGTACCGCCAAACACAGACGGTGCAGTAATTGAAGCTTTCTGCAAAGGAAGCATAATAATACTCCCACTACCACTTCCACATTCAAAACAGCTGTAGCAGTAGGAATAGTTGGATACATATAGAAACAATATGAACACGGGATTGTGCGAAGAAAGCAACAAATAATGTGCAAATCTAAGAACGAAAAGATAGTTGAAGTAAGTCCAAGTATGATCTTCTGAAATAAGTAAGAATTACAAATATCAAATCAACTGAACGATGAATGAAACATGAAGAAAATTGGAAGTTAAGAAAGAAGGTATGAATTGAGAGAACGAAAGAGAGAAGTAGCTGAAGAATGTGGCACAGCACGATGCCTGACAACAGAAAGAATACGACATAGAAAGAAGGAATAAATAAATAAATAAATAAATAAATAAATAAAATGCACGAAATAAAATAAAATGAACGAAAACATGCGAAAAGTTTCCTGCGTGTGAGTGTGTGTTTATTTGCACAAATAATCTAGGGAAAAATATGAGCTAAAGACGAATGAATTGCTTTAAGTTACAATAAAATACACAGCAGAGTAATACAAGGAAAGATGGATGTAATGATGAATGGGATTAAGAATAATGGAAGGAATGAAGAAATATTATCACAGACAAGGAGAGAAGAATAGGAGAGAATCAATGATGAATAAAATGAAAAACAATCTCTGAATGACGTGTCAAAAACAAATGAAGACAAAATGGAAAAAGTAGGAATACATAAATGAAATGAATGACGAAGGAATAAATACATGAAGCCTTCACCGATAAGAGAAGGAACATTATTGTGGAAGTTCATGGTTTTCGACATATGTAGTGAAACTACGAATATACTCATAGAAAATATACCCTGATTGTATATATATTTCATGAATGATTAGCAATGTTCTACTCCCATTGATTTTCATCTATGAAAGTGTGTGGCAACTATAGATTTGCACCATCGACATTGTTACTAGTGTCATCGAGATGGCTACCACCAAGATGTAGAGTTCATTTCCAGGAATCATTTGCTTTGGACCTGTACTTTATTTATCAACACTGAAATGATTAAAAGGAAACTGACGACAGTAGCACTTGAGCTGAGGGCACAGACATCCGAAATAAATATGTCCCCTCATTGTACCCAACATGAATACGAGTTTAAATGTTGTGTAGTAAATCATGCTTGACTATATTTTGTCATGACTAGTTATTGCTATCCGAGAAGGAAACAATCTCTATTTCTGTAAAGTGAATTGTAGAACGGTATCTGCTTGATAATGGTTTCCTTATTTAATAACAACGATTTCTTTATTGCGATCTGCTAGATAATGAGATAAGATAAAAATAACTCGTTGGTATTAGAACCGATGTTTGAGATTTAATAATTTGTCACTTCACATAATAAAGGATCCGAAAACAATTGATTCTAGACATTATTCCATTTCCAGTTCATCATCGTATGAAATCTTTCTTAAGTCATCATTATTCCTCAAGTCCTGACCCATTTTCAACAGTGGACGACATATTTAAGATTCTTTGTATAAAATATTTAATTTACTTTAACTATTTATTTTAGGATCGTTTAGCAAATGTTTGCATAAGTCTGGTGTAAGCAGTCGTGAATGTAACTGTGATCTGGGAACAAATAAGGGCGAAAGCTGTTTGATATGTACCAACAATCTTACATTTCTTAGGAGAATGAACATGAAAATGTGAACTTTATGCATTTCCTAAAATTGGGAATCTTCTGATTAAGAAAAGTTGAAAGATTTATTTATAGATTAGTAATATAGATCAGTAATATAAATCGTATAAAAGACTCATTAAAATATACATGAAAAATACAGCTGTCACTTATTTTCCGAAGAGTTTGTTCAATCGATCAGTTTGTTCAATCGATGAGTTTGTTCAATCGATCAGTATATAACTGGTATTAGTCATATAAGTACCTTCAGGAATAATGATAATTGCAATTCCAATGAGAATCGATCTCAGTAATTAGAGGGACGAAAAGAAATAATGTTCGCATTTATTCCAATGTTATAGAAATCATTCCACTTCACAACATGTAGTTTAACTGAAGGTATTTTGTCCGATGTCCTACAGCTTTTGATATCCACCTCCCACTTCATTCAATAATGAAACATATTTATTTCTATGCTTGATTTGCTGTATTTCCCACCAAACTTCCAATTTGCATCCCATTGTCTTCTCTGTCTATGGAACGAAGATTCAATAAGCAGATTTCAAGCTGTAACAATGTAGCTTTATAACACACAGATCAATAAAATCATTGCTAATTTACATAACGATTCAGAGAAAGAGAACGGCCGTTCAGAAGAAAAAAGAAGAATCAGACAATATGCTTCATACTATTTAATTTCACGATTCAAGTTCTTAAGCTCAAATCCCAACATTCATTAATGATTCCTATTTTATCGATCCCTTGAGAGAATATATAATACGGACTATTGCTACTTCTAAGTCGTGGTAATCGAATGCACCCTTTTGGCACTTATATAACAAGATATTGTGTTTAAGAAACAAAATTATTATTAGCGTAAATTCTTTGTGGCAGCAGTTGAATGGCTGAGAGTAGAGAGTGCAGTAAGAGGTTAATACACTAATGTTTATTGGAATTCATTTAGTTCTTTCATGTTTTATGTATCTGTATTACAATCGCTGTAGAAACGTTGAAATTTATTGGAAGACTGATTCTTATACACAATCCGTGAATAATATACGTTTTGATGAAGATATACGAATTAAGTGTTGGAGTTTTGTGGAATCGGTAGGTTGATTTACGATATATTATTACTCTTATATGTATATTTTAAGGAAGCTATCTGTTCTTCTCGATCATGTATAATAATCGCTGTAACTCAGTAAGATAGAAAATTATTATGGTGGTATACCTAAAAGAGGAATGTACTCCACCAGAAGAATTTCCCACTCCAAGTATGTTCTTTAGTTGTACTGCTAAACTATGTCCGCAATGAAGCCCCAATAAAAATCACAAAAAACAACGTAATTACAAAACGCTTGCATTTTACAAAGACGAATGTAATATAATGCAACTTACACACACATATATATATATATATATATATATATATATATACACACACAAATATATACATATATATATAAATATATATATATATATGTATGTATATGTATCTATGTGTGCGTGTGTGTGTGTGTGTGTGTGTCAAGTCCAGCCTGCAATTCAATAGTATCACAAGAACAGAAAGAACTGCTCTTTATTAGTTCTCATTGCCTTAAAACCGGGAACGATGAAGTGGAAATATTCATGAATCTTCAAGATTTTAACGAAAGTTGAAAACTTTCGACATTTGATACATCTTCAGAGTCGTAATTTTTAATTTTCTTTTCTTTGTTTTTGATTAGCTTTAGCTCACCTTTCATGAACCATATGTTGAGATACTGTATCTATACTTTATCTTAATGGTTCTTCATTTTCTAAGATAATTAATTGTGGGAAGAATGAGGTTGCAATTTTCGCATACCGCTTATACATACACACATATACATATACATACATGTATACCTATCTACCTACACGCACACATATACATATAAACATGCATGGGTGTGTGTGTCTCTGTGTGTTTGTATGTCTCTGAGCTTGCATCTATCTATATATATATAATGTTATTAATACAATTTATAAGGAGTATCTTTTCCCTTCACCAAAGTGGATGGAGCTTTGGTCAGGAAGATTTGATGTCATCAGAGGTATCTAAGTATCAGTAGGTGTATCAACTTTCAACCGTAACACCTTCTCCTGACTGGTTAGCAGAGTTGGCAAATTCAGCGCTCATCATTTCTTCCGGCTTCCCAGCATAGCTCCACTTCCTCTCATTCGTTCTCTTCCTCTCATACCTATAGCTGCAAACATTTTCATTACCTACCAGTCAGGGAACACCCTACACAAAACGACCGCTGGGAAAAGCCATAACTTCCTTTCCTTATCCCTGCAATCCCACAGAAGGCTTTCCTAGTTGGCATGCTTAATTCATAGGGTTTATTACACCCTCTTTCCATCGGACTCTAAGCTCAATGATGATTATTTTCTTTCCATTTTCAGACCAAGAAACTACGTCTGGACTCAGGGTTGTATGCACGACATTTGAAACTACAGACTGTATTTCAGGTCCATTTTCATATCCCATGATTGGGCCCCATGTGTGTTCTTAAATTGTAGGAATTTATTGAGCCTTTCTTGATTCATATCTGGTGCAATTGTTGCAAGCAACTTGTTATTGTTGCACCCTGACAAGATGTGTGCCAGGGTACATCTTTCTCCATAAAATCTACATAGCTGGTGCTCTTTCAAATCCCCTTTTCGCATACTTATTGATATTGGGACTCTAGGCGAAAAACAAAAAAAGATTGCATTTTCGAGAACTTTTGATGTAATACAACTGAAGCAATACGGCAAGAGCTTAAAGATTTTGCTGTTGTTGAAGCTGTTGGTCGTTGTTTAATCCTAATTCAGGTCTAATGAAGTATTCATCATCATTACATTGTATGTTCAGTCAATGTCACTAGCACTTCGAATCCACCACCCTATTCTATAAAGTATCGATAAAAGTTTAATCTTTCCGAAATTAAAAGACAAAGATTATGTATAAGCGTGTGCATATATGCATACGCACACACGCACAGGCACACACATACATACATATATATATATACATATACATACACACACAGTACAATGTAGATAGGAGGTTGAAGATATTTTAAGTAATGTATTTTTGTGGAGCCAATAGCCAGAAGGTATGCTGATGTTTCTATTGAAATAAATCTTATAATTATTAAGGTGAGACAAATTAGACACGCTGTAAAATTGATTTCTTTAAGCTGACTGACAAATCTTTATAGTTAACTGGAAATATTTTACTTCAATATTGATTTACTTTTATACAATACGGCTGTTAGAAGGAGAGGACGTTGTATGTAGTCGAAGACTTCCACATCGATATTGTACAGATACTTATAAACGCCTACAGTGGGTCAATAGGATATTTATCATCCCCATTGAAGAATTCACTTCTGTGGGAGGAACAAATTTCGAATTACCGAAATTGTTGAGTAGCAAGTTATGCACGCATTATTTTATTTCATTTTGATATTTTATAATACCAGTTGTAATACTCCAGACGACTACACTGAGTATTATCCTACAACCGAGTGTGAAATGGATAAATACTAGATATTTTACGTATAGCGAAATGAATACATACATATACATAT
>NC_068984.1:34998193-34999474 GCF_001194135.2 Octopus bimaculoides
ATATATGTATATATATTTATATATATACAAGTATACAAAAATATGCATATATATATATGAATATAAAATATAAATATGTTTTTCCGTGCATATGTAGAATGTTGATTGATTCAGATATATATTTTTTTATTAGAGGAATATCATCATTAACAACCTACATGAAAGAAAAGCAAGCTAACGGCCTATAAATACATAAAGAGTACGAAATGCAATAGTATGTCGGCCATTAGAAACACCGCTATCAATAGTAAGTAAAAAAAAAGAAGCAACAACAACTAAAATAATAAGACACGCATCATCCATAACTCTACACAGAATTATTTTCATAAAACCTAATGACCGAACATTTTAAATTCTAGGTCGCATTGTGTTTCCTAAACACAGTTGTTTACATCTACTTTCTGTGGTTTTTAGGAAAAGAAGTTAAATTGTTTTTATGCGTATTTTTTCATAAACGGTGATGAAGCCAATATAATCCACATAGTAAAGTATGTGATTACATAGATATAATTTATACCGACACACCTACTGTATAAATATGTATGTGTCAATGAAAGTATACACACACACACACACACACGTATGTGTGTGCTTGTGAATGTGTATGTTTGCGCACGTGCATGAAGTTCGTCTCTGTATCTTTTATTTACTTTCGTATGACTTCGCTGATACAAGCATGCTCACAGACGCATAAGCATGATCATAGACATTCTTAATATATATACATTCATGAATACGTACACATATACGTGGTGGTTGTTTACCATGCAGAGTTTGACCACTTCCTGTATCTACACCTTAGCACCATTACGGCATCTGATGTGGCTTCTTATACCAGACCATGTTTCCGAAAAAATACCCACATAGATTGCACCTCCGAGTTTGACCACCAACAGCTGCAGAAAAGTTCTGCTCTTTGTGGATCTTGAAATGTCTCTTGAGGCCTCCGTTGGATTTGCAAATCTGGCATACACTGCATTCAAAGGTGTTCACAGACACATAGGCAGACTAGTCGCTGGAGGTTTGTTTTCCATGCCTTCGCAGATGAGATTTGAGGCCAGCAAAAGGCAGGCATGGTCTGTCACAGACTGTGCACACAAAAAGGTCATTGTCATTCACCTTCTCGATCGTTAAATTCTTCCTTAGATCTCTTTTGAGTCTTACTTGTGTTATCCAGGCCTCTTCAAATGCTTTCACTCCACTCGACACTTTTGTTCGCTATACAACTCGATCCGAATCAAGGGTTTCTATATCTTCTGGAACCATTCCCAGCGACTTCAT
>NC_068984.1:35000763-35001765 GCF_001194135.2 Octopus bimaculoides
CAATCTAGTTTTGAGGCACTCTCTCAGTTCTCCAACAGTGACACATTAATATATTTAAGAGTTCAAACATTTTGTCACCCCATATTTCAAGATTTTTGCACAGATTCTATCAGACCCTGGACACTTATTATTATTCAGCTTATTCACAGCTCAATAGATGTCATTTAGAGTTGGTTCAAATGCAATCACTTCTATAACTGGAAGGTGTTCAATTTTTCCATCGTCCTCATGTCAACGGATGATGGTCTATTCAAAAGTGCGGAAAAATATTCTACCCAACGCTTATGAATAGAAGCGGTATCAGTCAGAAGAAAACGTCCATTTGCTGTTCTCATTGAAGCTATTGCAGAAGATGTTTGGCCATATACCGCCTTAACATAAGGCGGTACATGCATATTGTGCCCATTTTGCTCTATCATTCCACCATTCCTGTTTTATTTTCGTTAGAACAGTCTGCACTTTCCTTTTCAGCTTTCTGTAAGCTCCGTTTGAGAAGGGGTTCTAGGACTGAGAAAGAAGTCAAGGCTAAACTAAAGATAAACAACACAATCAAGTATTAAATATTTATAACTTTAAAACAATTAAACTCCCGGTGAACTTAATGACCAGAGTAAAAAATATGTCTTGATGTCATATCCTGTTATTGAAACCAGATAATTGTCCTAAAGTTAGTGTAAATACTAAATACAAATACAATAATATGAAAGCATATAATTTCTCTGCAAATTGTTTATTTAAGAAACACTTTAACGAAGATGACCTAAATTCTGAAGAATGTACATGCGTATACTTCAAGACACAATGTCATATATTTTCTAGATTCGTATTTTTGCGAAACTACGAAAACTGTCAGACCTATCACAAAGTTATGAATTCAGCAATTTTCAATTCACTCACATCTCTGACTAACATCCCTAACTTTGTCCATCTATTTATCAATGTATCTATCTCTATAGATATAGTTAAAGTGTCCATATATATATATATATATATATATATATA
>NC_068984.1:35001896-35004228 GCF_001194135.2 Octopus bimaculoides
CTCTCTCTCTCTCTCTCTCTCTCACTATCTATCTATCTATCTATCTATCTATCTGTCTGTCTGTCTCTCTATCTCTCTCTGTGTCTCTGTCTGTCTGTCTCTCTCTGTCTCTGTCTCTCCCTCTCTCCCTCTCTCTCTATCTCTCTCTCTCTCTCTCTCTCTCTCTCTATATATATATATATATATATAAGCATATACACATACATACGTATACATCTTTATGTGTATAAAAACACAAATGAACATTTGCATATATATGTGTGTTGGGGGGGTCTATGCATTTATGTATGTATGTATGTATGTATGTATATGCATGCATTTATCATTGCATACGGGATTGAATATTAATGTTTGAAAGTTTTGGCGACTGTAAGGAAATTAAAGTAACAGATGAGAGTTAAATATTAGATGCTGAATAATATAGTAGTTTTTATCACTTTAATTTTGTCACAACTCTGCACTAGTAACGTAGAAGTATGTTCAATTACTCTTCAGGCATAGAAGTACCATACTTGATTTTCAGTTTACATTCATACGGACTATATATTTTTTTTATCTATTATCATTGTTATGAAGGACGACTATATTAAATGAGCGTGCTTGGTTTTTTATGTCTGTCAGAGTCAACTGTTCCCCAGATACATACGTTTTGATACATAATTCTATGGTTGCTGTTGTCTTTGGTAAATGCTGTTTATGTTTGACAATATTATCGTTTCCTATCTGTAAGAAAATATAGTATACATTATTTAACATTCTTTTTATCCTGCTGATATTGATTTGAAGAGGATTTTTACAAATATTCTAGGTTGTTAAGGGTCACTCAGAAGCATCTCCGTCTGTCGTTACATTAGAATGTATTCCAGTATGGCATTTTCTGTGATCTTGTTTAAAAAAAGGGAAATGTAAAATATAATACCAGTGTAAGTGTAATTGTGTGCAAGAAATATGCTAAGGGCTGGTTTTAAAGAACTGTGATGTTAGACAATAGAGGAAGAAGGGAATTTTTCATTGTAATGAAAGGCGAAGTAAACTGCGTATAGTTTCGGACGTAGGAATAAATATTACAAGGACATTTTGTAAACATCGACATAACAAATTCATCAATAAAAGATGAGAAAAAAAAGAATACGAAGGATGATAAAGAATAATAGAGTACGACTTGAAATGTGAATGGAAACATTAAATCAAACAAAGTAAAGTGATGCGAAGAAAGGGCAATGAATAGAGGAGATAAGACATATATATATATATATATATATATATATATATAAGTGTACTTGGGTAGGAGATTGGGATAGTGTAGTGTGAGTGTGTAACTATGTGTTAGAGTGAGAGCGAGAGAGAGAGACAGATAAATGGACAGAGAGAGGCCGTGGAAGAGATACAAATTGAGAGATTGAGAGAAATGCTTGTGTAGGTTGATAGTAAGAAAATGAGGAAAAGTACATTAGTGAAATATATTCACAGACTCTGACAAAACTCAACGAATCATATATAGATTAAGTGAAAGATAGCGGGAGAGAGAAACAAAACGTCAATTGTATAGGAATATATGATGGAGAGTTAGTGGGCTAGAAATGAATTTATACAATGACAGAGATAGAAGGATGAGAATGTATTGAAAATTATGGGACAGACAACTTGGACAAAAATGAGGGAAAATTAATGTATAACAGCGAGTTGAATGTGAGTGAAAATAGTAGATGATGTATGTAATAGTAAGACTGACGCAGAATGAGGAACAATGTGATGGAGAATAGAATAGCTGTTGGGAAAGAGATACAAATATAAAGGAACGAGACAGAATGGATGAAGGAAAACTAGATAGAAAAGATGCAATAAATACGCAAAGAATAGAAGAGTGAGAATGAGTGAGCGAGTAAGGAAGGTAATTAAAGACGGAAAACTGTATTAGGGGTGATAAAACAAACTATATAATTTGGGAGATAGCAGAGATATAATGTGAAATTAAATGAAGATATAGAGAAAGAAAACCAACAGGAAGAAACAAAGAGATTGGAAGGTAGAGAACTACAGTAAAATCAAGCACGCGCGCGCACACATACACACACACACACACACACACATACACACACACACACACACACACACACACACACACACACACATATATATATATATATGTACAATGAATGAGATATATGAAAAATATGGAAGAAAATAGTTTTTTTTATAACTTATTAATATCGGGAGGCTAGCAACCCTGATGTTTCCAGATTTATCACACTGGGAAGGTCGATATAGCTGACGATATCTCTAGGTCAGCGTCAGCATTAAAAAATACCTTAGACCATGACGATTTCCAGAA
>NC_068984.1:35005997-35008087 GCF_001194135.2 Octopus bimaculoides
CACACAAAGATGTATGCATATTTATGCATTTACGTATACATGACAACAAACCTCTCTCTCTCTCACTCTCTCTCTCTCTCTGTCACACACACACAAACACACACACACACACACACGTCCATTTCATCTGATGTGTAATACTGTGTGTGTGTGTGCATGCGGGAGTGCGCGCGTGCGTGCGTGGGGGGTTCCACAATCGCCATTTATTTCAATTACTCTTGTGAGGATATTCACGTAAATCATTTCGTTCATTTAATCCGCATTTTAATTTTCGTAAAAGTTTCCAAGTACCATCATCATCATCATCATCATCGTCATCGTTTAACGTCCGCTTTCCATGCTAGCATGGGTTGGACGATTTGATTGAGGACTGGTGAAACCGGATGGCAACACCAGGCTCCAATCTAATTTGGCAGAGTTTCTACGGCTGGATGCCCTTCCTAACGCCAACCACTCAGAGAGTATAGTGGGTGCTTTTACGTGTCACCCGCACGAGGGCCAGTCAGGCGGTACTGGCAACGGCCACGCTCAAAATGCTGTATTTTATGTGCCACTCCCGAGCAACGCCGGGTGCCTCTGCTAGTATTTAATAATATACGAAAATTATCTTAAATAAAATTCTTCATTACATTTTACTTCTACATTTCTTTCAACTGATAAATCAGGTTTTAGAGATCTACGCTTCGATCATGGGACCTATTAAATGCTACACGTTTGTGTCAACCATATTATATGTAACTGTTATCTTACTTTTTTCCCTTAGCATAGAAAGCAAATTTTCGGTAAACATTTTTTGAAACGTTCTTCGTTTACTTTGCGAACCATGGAGACCTATATTGGCTCGTCATCTGCTAGAACGATCAACCAACTTTCTCCCTAATCTCACTGATTCATCTCTCGAAAGCGATACGTAAGATAATGCAGTTCTGAAATCCATGGATATCGGAGAAAAAAGACTGTACTATTCTTCATCATAGTTTTGACTGTTCAGGAAAAAACTACAGATATGCAATACAAGGCAATAACATTTAGGACATATTTTCACTTTCTCCAACTAAGAGGAACATTACTGTTAATGTAGAATTATTTGTGTACGTCATTCAGTACATGATCGGTTAATTGAATTATCTAAATGCTTGACATTGGTCAACTTGAGTTATTTTCTCCGACTTTCTTTCTGTAAATAAGTCTTTAATATTTCGGCAGAGTGGTCTTGAATAAGATGTAGACAGTGCGGTACAGAGAGTAGGAGAAAGAGAGATGGAAGAGTGGGGGAGAGAAAAGGAAAAAGAGAGCAGACAGTGATAGAGTGCATATGTAAAAGAGAGCGGTGGAGGAGGAAAGAAGGAGAGAGAGAGTGTGTGTGTAAGAGAAAACAGTGAAAGACTGTGTGTACATGTGTGCGTGATGAGTGGGGGAGAGAGAATGAATATTGGAGAGGAGGTGATGACTATGGTAGTACGTTGGAAAGAGACATTCGCACGGAAAGCACATTAAGCAGTTAGACAGTGAGGGAGGTGGTCGTATAGACATAGAGATTCACTCACTGACAAACTCAGAGAGAGAGAGAGAGAGAGAGAGAGAGAGAGAGAGAGAGAGACGGACAGATAGTAAGAAATCGTTATTAGTATGACAAATTAGTGGAATAAGAGCATTAAAAACATATCAGTAAATGAAATAAAACGAGAAGTAGACGTGACACGGAATTAAGATTTTAATCTACGCCAATCGTTGAGAAGGTTGTTAGGTCTTCGTTGCAGTTTAACTTCCTCAAAAAAAAAAAGAAAAACAGACTGCTGATGGTGGTGGGGGACAAAGTAATGGGACATGTGATGTAAGTGATAGTGATGGTTATAGTGGATTCGATGGTGGTGGTAGTGATGAGGTTGGAGATAATGATCATCATCTTAATGATTCAGGCACTTGTTATTTATAATGGTGCGACTAGAGGCAGATGGAGGTTGGTATTGGTGAAAGTAGGGGTGTCGATGCTATGTAATTTAAATACGGGAATCACGTTGATGATGTTGATGATGGTGGTGGTATTGCTTATGGGGAGGACGAAGGTTTCTAAGTTGATTTGTTATTTA
>NC_068984.1:35009391-35012018 GCF_001194135.2 Octopus bimaculoides
TATATATATATATATATATAAATATATATGTATGTATGTATGTATGTATGTATGTATGTATGTATATATATATATATATATAGTGATTCCTCCGAAACCAGAAGTACAAACAGGAAAAAGCAACAACGCGAGGACGTGGTATAAGTAACGTATTATCAGACGCCCAGGAAAGGAAAGAAAGACGATTTAATATTTTGAACACAACTCTTCTTCAGAAATAAAGGAAAGTCCAAAAGAAGGGAAGACAGAGGAAGAAAATTTCCATATATGATGATGATATAAGTTAATTCATGCGTAGATGCGTGGGCTTGCGTGTACGTACACATAACTGTATATACTTATATTTGCATACTGAATTCATAAAATTGTCAAGTATAGATTTCCTTTTCGACTGACTTACATATACTGACACGAAACATGTAGCTATATACACTTTAAAATATAATTCGAATATGAAAATTAACAGGCACACCTTCTATCAACTCTCCTAATGATCAACAGCTCAACACTCTTATCGATCATTTTACTCGCTTTACACCAATAGTACCTCATATACAAACGCAGGCAGCGAGATATGCATGCATACATACACATTATTGCACATTAAAACTTGTTCACTATTTTACCGCATTGTGTTGAACCACCCTAAAATAAGAATGCTATTTCTCTAAACGCTCTGTTTATCTTCTATTGCTTTGCTAATATGGTTGAGAAAATTAATAAACAGCGTAGTAACCCGATTTTTCTCTGTAAAATAATCGGGAAGTTTCTGATTAAAACCAGAAGTTTGAAAGCCCTAGCATCAGAGAACTGCAATTAGCGAGCCATATATGCTGGAAAGAATAATGAATCATTCATATTGGGAATCCAAATATCTGCATCCGAACACACTAAGCAACATTAATTAGAATGTTATAATACATTAATTAACCAGATAGCTATAATGCTTTAAATATCCTCATCTATTGGTGAAAGCAAATTACATTAAATCATCTATTTTGGACATACGCTTAACATTACTCTCATATGAGCAATTAGAAATCAACCAACAGTTCTAAAGTTAAATGCCGGCGAAATAATTTCTGCCTTGGAGAGATTTCCCCTACTTGCACGGATAAAAAATTATAATAAATGAATTTTCCTAATAACACAGGTCCAAACTTAATTTCATTGTGTAAAAAGTTAGATAATATTATTGTCGGCATAGCAAGGGTTTGGGGTATAATATTAAAACATTGACGTCTCACGGATTGCGAACGTAGTTATTGCCATTTCTTCTTCCACATCTGAACGTTATATACATGTAGCAGAGCTGTAGGCATAAATTTAGCTACTTTATTTATGCGGATTGAACATCTTTAGTACTGCGAGAAAGCGAAAGTAGGACACCCAATCAAAGACAAGACATATGTAAAGGAAAACTGGAAAAGATAGCTCTCACTGAAGAGTATTTTTAAGAGGGGTTTTTTTTTTTAGTTTTCAGTTTTTAAATATATAAAATTAAGAAATGTAGCTCGCTCACGAACTCCCTGTATTCATGAACACCTATGTATGTATCATGTAACCAAATATATCTATCTACCAACTTCTAATCATACATACCTGCTTAACTTTGCACCTATGGTCTTTCTATCAAACATAAGTAACAAGCAGATAAGGAATTAAAACTGCCTGTATTCCCATGCACACAACATAACACATCAACATACAAACAGTGACTTCAAATATTTCTATTTTCATTGGATTAATATTTCATTTCTTTCACCCCATTCACGCTCTTTCACTCTCACTCACTCTTTCAGTTTCTTATTCTCTCTCTGATTTAGTTTCTCTCTCTGCATCTCTCTCGCACGTCTTTGCCTCTGCACGTAATAAATTAATTCATTTCACCTCGCATTTCCTATGCATCCATGAATAACTGCACGTTTGATTGCACGCGGCATTACGTGCATGCCTAAACCTAACGTCTCTTCTGATCGATGCATTGACATTCTTTTTCAGTATGTGCTTACTCAGTGTTGATCAATACCGAGCAAAATGCCGCAAGTTTGTTTACTTGATTTAACTGCAAGCGTGAAAAAAAAAAAAGTAAAAAGGAGAAAATAATTGTTGAACTCACATCTATATGTAAAATAAAAATAAAATACAAATATATACATATTCTGTCTCGCTCTAACCGCTGTCTCACTCTAACCGCTGTCTCACTATAATTCAAGCATGTGGGCAAACACGCATGCACGCACAAACACATAAACTCATATACAAACTCGCCTACGCGTCAAAATTAGAGAAAGAAAGGATATATTTGTGGTATAACAGAAGTAGATCCAGTGGATCCACACGGATTCAGAGAAGAATGTGAGCACGTGTGGATTATGAGTGCTTCTCTTGGGTGCGCGTGCGAGTCTGTGTGAGCAAGCACACTATTGTATCATTCTTTACGGAATATGAAAATGATAGTCACTATTCTAGAACGATAACTAAATGCAATTGATTCCTCATGTTCTTGATAGTATACGTCTACGAATGTATATATACATATACATGTGTGTATGTATGTGCGTACGTGCGTGTTTTTGTATGAATATATGTATGTATATATATATATATATATTTATATATATATA
>NC_068984.1:35012176-35015693 GCF_001194135.2 Octopus bimaculoides
TATATATACACATATGTGTGTGTAAATACATATATGCATGTAAGCATATGGACGTGCTTGTATCTAATTTTCTGACATTTCAGGGTCAACTGAAGGAAATATGTCAACCGCCAACAGGATAATCACACGCATACACCTACACAAAGACACACATACACCTACACAAACACACACACATACACCTAGTCAAACACGCACACACACACACGCATACATGCATATATACTTATACAAATACTACAGACCATATTCCCTGACCCTTCCGGACCAGTATTGTACAGTGTATCTTTCTTTTTCTTTTTTTTCTTTTGTAACTTCTCTTGTATTTCAGTATCTTTCGTCTTTCTGATAACGTGTACACCTGAAACGTAAAACTCTCTTCAGAGTGATTGTGCACTTTTTTAGCTATAGTTTTTCGCTCTACATTACCGTTGTTTTTTTAGCTGTTAATTCGATTATTTGTCTCCATCACGTATTATATTCTTGTCTCCTCTTTGCATCACGGTTAGCTCATAATTTTACTCGTGATATTTGTGTAATCTGAAACAGATCTATCTATACATGCATACACATACATATATATATATCTATATATATATAAGGCAGGATGTATGTGTGTGTACTTGAATGTACTTTATGCACGTCCATAAATTAGCACGCATGTCGCTCCAATTTTAGGACATTCGTCATGACTCTAGCTGTATTTTCATCAGCTGATTTTCCTCAGAGGCACCAGCGAATAGCGGTAAAAATAAATTTCCATCCAAAATATTTAACAATTTTAAATTAAAAAAAATTCACATTTGTTTACAAACAGGAGTTAAGTCCCTTTCTATGTATGCGTGCAAAAAATATATATGCAATTGGTGTACGTACGTACGTGTGTGTATTTTGTGTGTGTGTCTGTTGCTCATATATATATATATGTATATGTACATATACTTAAGACTTAGTTGTGATCTGAACATAACCGCTTCTGACACAGAGAATCGGGAGCCATTTGGGGCATTTTATTTTCCTTGCTTGAAGGGTTCCCAACCCATGGGCAAAGAGGGGTTAGATGATAGGGGTGGTGTTTCCAAAGGGCTGGCATGTGTAACCTGATTACCCCTGCCGATGAAAATCTCATCACATACGCTCTCGTCGCGTTACTGGTTCTGCCCAAATTTGACGTCGCTGTTACTTAGTTTGGTTTGAAATAAAGAACTTGATTACCTTTAATAATCCTAAGTTAATCCTGGGCAAAGCCGCACTATACTGCCAGTATATATATATATATATATATATATATATATATATCGTTTGATATGCCGGTTGAAGACCTTTACACATTTAATACTCTGTATTTTAGTAGGTCTTACATTTTTTCTTCTGTATATGTCTTCTATTTCTCTTAACCCCGGAAAGATATACTGAAAATATCCACTAGCTTCGCTACTCATGATGGATATTGGTTTCAGGGAAAGACTTGTGCAGTATCATGTTGGAGGCTAAAATATGACTGTTAATAGATTTTGACATTGTTTTTTTCAGTCGTATATCGGTTACATATTTCGCATCCCCAACGCTATAATCTGCCTTTCAACTTCGTTCTCTCTTTGTATCAATTTGAAAATGCCCACAAATGTCTCTTTAGCTTCGGATAAGAGGAAATGGTCTATGCCTCAAATGACTTAGTCGCTTTCAGCTTTCGAGTTAAATTTCATTGGGTTCAAACAACAGACGTCGATTTCAATCACTAATGGTGTGTGTAAATTTTGTTATTCGTTTAACTGCAATATGGTGAAATGCATGGTGTTCTGTGTGCCCTAGCTGCAGTTGATACTGCTGCTCATGTTGCTGTCGACCACCTGCGTTTCTTGTCCCAGAGGCTTATTTTCGAAGACCTCGTGCTTGTAAAAACCACTATGAAATCAGAATAAAATGCGGTATGAAAGCAGAAAGTCCAGCTGATACACACACCACAGTATAGGTAATCTGCGAAAAATTATACAACGCAGAGGTCCAACAATTGTAGCTTCAGACACATCAAAATATATCACCGTACCACTGGTTCAAAGAGCCGAAGAGAAAAACGAAATGACTGTCTTCTGGTGATTACAGCCAGTAATATTCAATAGATTTGGACAACACACACACATTCATTAAGATAGCGAAAAAGATAACGAAGAAAAAAAAACGTAATGCAATTTACACCAAGCAAGGATAGAAATCAAAATGTAAGGATAACAGTCTCACTCAAAACACGTCGTATTCAGCTGGGACTTTTTCGTTGAAAGGAAGAAAATATAACTGCAAACAGAAACGAACTTGTAAATATTATGGTCACTCTAAAATAAAGACCGCGGAGTTGCTTATAACAGAGTAGTTAGAACGATGGACAATATGCTATGCGATATTTCTTTGAGTAATTTAGACTCTAGTTTTCAAATCTCTTCTTCTTCTTCTTCTTCTTCTTCTTATTATTATTATTATTATTATTATTATTATTATTATTATTATTATTATTATTATTATTATTATTATCATCATTATTATTATTGTTGGGTCGATATATTGAAAAACCGAAGAACGATAGTTTCAATGCCTTCCGGTGTTTAGATTCTCCCTTTATTTACCTTTAGAGATCAACACCACAGCGGAGTGGACTCGGTGATTCATCTCACCCTGCTAAATAAATTATGAAGCACTCTATTTTGGGGGGATCAATTAAATTGACAGCAACGTTCCCCGAATATTTATGGTTTTGTAAATCGTATTAAGATTGTCGTTGTTATTGTCGGTATTGTTCTTGTTAAGATGCTATATATTTTGTTGTTGGTCCCTCTATGTCCAACGTTTATTATCACATATCTTGGTTTTGTCTTTCATCCAACATTGGTCAATAAAATGACATAAACCATAAACTGACGCTATTTCAATAGACTATAAAATTCCCTTAAAATATGACTTTCTATGATGTAACAAAAGTCAATATTATCATTTTTGCTAGGCGGTGGATCAGCAAAATCGTTAGAGCATCGGAAAAATTGCCAGCGCTACCTAGTTACAGCGCCTTAACTTCCGAGCTCAAATGTCGCATGAGTATTCGATGAAATAATATATAGTCGTGGGTCTGTATATATTATGTATATTGATCTACCAAAGGATGAGGGTTTGTGCCTAAGCTAACAATCAATATTCCTCTAATGCGTGCTTTTGATGGGAGAAAAGTTGGCATCAGTATATGAAACTATATTTATTTAAATATTTCACTCTTGAGCTATAGATCCCACCCAACACATGTATATACTAATATGTATATATGTTTGTGTGAATGTATGTATGCATGTATGCGTGTATTTGTGTGCGTGAGTATATTCACACACATTATATAGGTATGAAGTACAGAATGGGCGGTAATGTTGCTTATGCAACTCAAGTGCAAGAGCCACTCTGAATGGCACTCTTCAAACCATATGTATGTATATATGTGTATATATATATATATACATACATAAATATATGTATATATATA
>NC_068984.1:35016136-35018408 GCF_001194135.2 Octopus bimaculoides
GTGTGTGTGTGTCCTCATGTGTGTGTGTCTCCGTGTGTGTGCGTGTGTATGTGTACGTGTGTGTTTTGTGTGTATGTGTGAATGTGTTTAGAGAATCATGTTTTTCCCTTTACTTCGCTTAACAATTATTCTCCTTAACAACGATAATGTGTGAAGTGCAAGGAAAAATGGTTGCTGATACAAAATAAAAACGCTTAATACAAAATAAGTATAAAAAAACCTTTGTATATTGCTGTAGTATCACTGATGTTGATAGCCGACTGGTGGGAGTTAAGGGTGCAATTAATTCATAGGAGTAATCTATTTATCTATTGATTGATTTCTTTATCAAACACTGATCTAATCGATCGATCGACATCTTGAAACTATATTTGATTTAACGATAATAATTACAAATATATAAAACTTTACGTTGGTTTATATTTTGTGTCTTTTTTTATGTTCGCCTCAAAAACACCACCACCATCACCATCATCATCGTCATAATCGTCAGCAGCAGCAAAAGCACCCATCCGTCGTCTTTGCTTTTATCGATAGTGGTATCAACAATACCACTACTGTTTTGCCCTCCACGCTGCTTAAAATTGCGTAAACGTGTGAGATTTTGTATATACACATTTGTACGTCTGCGTGGTGGAAGAAATACGAGTGATTATATACACGTGTTTATGTGCATGTATATCATACAAGATTGCTATATTTATGTTGAGAATTCGAAATGTTCCCACAATTATCTTAGGTTCTATAGAATCGTTAGCCTGTTTTGCAATTTTTGTTTCTTGTATGAATGTCCATATTCAGCGTAACCAATTGTGTTACTTAAGGATTTGCTGCGGTAAGTAAGTTATATATTTTCAGAATTGTTTCTAATTTAGTTTGGTTATTAATTTCAAGCTGTTGTCAATATGTTCTTGTATTAATATACAAACATGAATAGTACACACTTATATGCCATTGTTCGCGATTGATTTATTTTATTTGAAACGTGTCATAACTTCTAATTCACGAGGTGCCCACAAAGCAACGAGAAGTCACATAATTGCATATCTATTTATTCCTCTGTTTATTCCCAATACTTTTTTCTTCAGATTCGAACGTGAATATTTTGATCAGTTTCATTTTTCATTGAAAAACAGTTCCCTTAAGACAATGAGTAATACATAATCCGTTCACACGAGGGGTATTTTGCGTACACATAATGAACTGTCATCGGCGTGGTACTCATCGGCACGCTGCAAACAATTTGTCTTGTTATTTTTATAACCAAAGCTATGGACTTGTTTTAGGCGCATTGAACTGGGCGTTGCTTCCACTGAGGAGAGACACAACTTTGTCAAAAGATTGAGGTGCCACTAAATACGATTTTACCTTGTGTGACATGAACATACATTGTCATAAAGGAAGTGCTATTCTCCGATGACGAAGTACAACAGCGATCAGAATATTCACTATAGGTTCTACCGCGAATTATTGAGAATCAAAAAATACGTTATTTTCATCAACGGTTTTAATTGGGAAAATCAAAACGGCCATCACAATGACTGAGAAAAACATACAGCATAGGAGGACTGATGACTTACTTGGGTTAGTGCTGAGGCAATACACACAAACATGCACACACACACTGTTACACATATATTTAGTCACATGCGCATATCAGCGACAGCATTGCCCCAACACAAACAAAAAATAGAGTTCCATCGATTGGCAAGTGTTCATAGTAACAAACTTAATAGTTTATAGATTATGTATTTATCGCTTCTACAATGACCTATGAACTCTGACCTCTCTATTTTTACACTCATTTCTGTTTAATATCCCATTCCACTTGCCTCTATATTCAGGACCGACTTCAAACAATTCATCCAAGTCTTCGTCCCGAGAGTTATAACCCATTAAATTCTCTCCGCCTCATGTTTCTCTTACAGTTGATCTGATTGAATATCGATTTCCATTAAACTTAACAGAGAATGTTCTGAAAGGTAAATGTCACAACTCAAGCCAATTCAGAAACTTACTTTTCTCACAAATACTAAGATTTAGATTCAACATTTATACACCGATCAGACTTGCACTAAAACTTCCAAGACAAACTAAAACATATAATCTTTCTTTTCGAAAGCCACAATATATGAACATTGTGTCAATACAATTTATAAGAGTTTCAGCTAAGCGATCGCAGGACGCTAAAGGACAACAGAAAAGGATCAAAGGACTTTCCCGAGCCATAGGTTTATAAGGCCCATTTCTTGGAATCAGCAGTGTATATATA
>NC_068984.1:35019184-35020728 GCF_001194135.2 Octopus bimaculoides
ATATATATATATATATATATAGCTGAATGAACACGGTATCAAGTATCTTGCCAAAAACACAACATATCATCCAATCCAAGAATCGAAACCGAACTTATACGATAATTAGTGCAGCACTTTAACTACCAAGCCAATTGTCATCACTTGCGTGCAGTATGTACTGAGTCGAATAACATGATATGTCTTTATCAGTAAACCTGGAATTTATAAGCAACTAATCTTTTATCAACACAGATTTCTATCTGGATTTTCATTGTAAATATAACAATATATGCGCATTAATATATATATTTACTGCAAGTCCTATTATATTTAATGCTGTGAACTAAAGATCCTTAAAACCTAAAGATATTTCACCTTCGGACTCCGGAAGATAAAACATTTTACAAATCCGTCTATTCAGAACTTCATAAACCTATCTGCAAAACTGCCATTCAGACTACAACACTTCCCTCCTCCTCTTCTTTTGTGTATCTTTTCCTATTTTCCTAAATAGCTGTCTACTATAAACCAAACTCAGTAATATCCACCTAACAATTTGCACAGTTAAATCAATCAACAAACGTTATAGTAAGTGGCATAATATAATAAGCTGTAGAAATCCCCATTGCGCTAAAGACATCCATATTTCATTGTCTACAATAAGTCAGTGTCAAGTAGGGAAAAATAGCCACATATACATCGACTTAACTGCTTCATATTCATTATAGGTTTTGTTTCATTTGCATCGCTCAATCGTTAGTAAATTGCACTAATATCTTTTGTGAGATAATGCAGTATGACTATTAACTATTTATACTACTACTACTACTACTACTACTACTACTACTACTACTACTACTACTACTACTACCACTACTACTACTACCACTACTACTACTACTACTACAACAATGATAATAATAATGCTTTCAATTATTGCCAAAGGGCAAACGCTGTAATTTTGGTGGAAGGGTATAAGTCGATTACATCAACACCAGTGATTCACTGGTATTTAATTTATCGACTCCGAAAGGCAAAGTCGAGCGTGGTGGAATTTGAACTCAGAACGTAGCGACGGTGCGAAATACCGATAAGCATTTCGTCCAATGTGCTTACCATTGTGCTAGCTCGCCGCCTTAATGACGATAACAATAATAATAGTAACAGTAGTGATGATGATGATGATGATCATAATAATAATAATAATAATAATAATGAACAAATGGCAGACAGTGCTACAGCTCCGAACAAAAGAGGGACTTGTGAAAACGAAAGCCATCCCCATTAGAAGAGGAATATTCCAGGGAGACACGCTCTCTCCACTCCTGTTCTGCCTGGCACTCACACCTTTAACAGAATTGCTAAATAGAACTGGATGCGGTTACAAATGCTACGGAAAAACAGTCAGCCACCTTCTATATATGGATGACCTAAAATTATATGCAAAAAACGACAAAGAGCTAGAAACACTACTACAGACAGTACACGGCTTTACCAAGGAAATAGAAATGAAATTCGGATTAGAAAAATGTGCCAAAGCAACCCTGAAAAAAGGAAAATTA
>NC_068984.1:35021546-35026792 GCF_001194135.2 Octopus bimaculoides
TATCAATACCAGCAGATGACAGCGTTTCTCTAAAAGAAATGGAAAAACTTTCAAAATACAAAGACCTGGAAATAGAGATAACTTGAATGTGGAATCTAAAAACAGAAACAATTCCTATCATAGTAGGTGCCTTAGGTATAATAAAAAGATATTCAGACAAATACATAACAAAAATACGAGGACTTACAAATATATATAACATACAGAAAATTGCACTACTGGGTACTGCACACATTCTACGCAAAACACTTTCAATACAGTAAACATAAGAGCACCACAGCAAACCACAGCACATACCCAAGGCGCACAGAGCTGCGCTCGGTAGTGAAGTGAAAGCACGTTATAAAAATAAAACTACTGAATAATAATAATAATAATCGACATAATAAGAAAGAACGTGCATGCTAATCGCCATATCATGCCCCGATGACAACAGGATCAATGTAAAAGAAGAAAAAATAAAAGCATATGTGACGATTGAAAGTGATAAATACGAAGTTTGTGGTCAATGGAGAGAGTAGATTCGGTACGAATAGTAATTGGTGCACTTGGAAGTATCAGCACTCAACAACTAACGAAGCTGAAAAAGATCGGTACAAATGTTAAGGTAGAACACCTACAAAAATCAGCATTGCTTGGAGCTGCAAGAATTCTTCCCAGGGTTACTAAGGCTTGACCAGTAAAAAAAAGTGTCACCTTATCATGCTGACTGTAGACAGCTGACACTTTCCATCCTACCCATGCAAATAAACGGTGGGTGTTCTAATAACAACAACAACAACAACAACAACAATGATAATAATAATAACAATAATAATAATAATAATAATAATAATAATAATAATAAGAAGAAGAAGAAGAAGAAGAAGAAGAAGAAGAAGAAGAAGAAGAAGAAGAAGAAGAAGAAGAAGAAGAAGAAGAAGAAGAAGAAGGGGACCACCACACACGGAGTAGATGGAGTAAGCAAATTAATGTTGTGGTCATGGAGTGTTACTACCTCAGCAACTCGGTAGATGAAACTGGTGCTCAAATTATGGGTTACCAACAGCGTATGCATGATCATTGGAGGGAAAAGGGCTTGTTTCAACTCCCGGAACGGAGACTATGTGATCAAGCTAGAGCAATAAGACAAAAATCGTTGGTTCACAGAAGTAGAGCTCGAAGCCATCACAGCAAACCACAGCACATACCCAAGGCGCACAGAGCTGCGCTCGGTAGTGAAGTGAAAGCAGTTCTTACTAATAAAATAGCGCAGGAAAGGAAAGTTTACTTGTTGAGAGACATATAGATGATCTAAAAGAAGACAATAAAACTAATGTTGACACGACAGATGAACAAAAGACAATCTACGACAGAATAAAGGCAACACTACAGGAGAAAGTTAGCGGCATTATTTCCAACGTAAAAAGGTTGAACGGTGGAAGATGAACCAAGGAAAGAAAAATGTCAATGATATTCTGGAATACATCAGAACAAACAACATGAGAGAAAGAAATAATTTGGTCAAGGCAGGTAGTATTGTTGTAGCAGAAAATGTGGGTGTTGATGTCAACAGAAATAAATATAATGGGAGGAACGAAAGAAAAGACCCATGGTGGAAAAACAGAATACACGCAGGGTTAGATATGCTCTCGTAGGAAATTTCTGTGTTAGACCTAAAAGTGAAAGGGAGCTTAAAAGCGAACAAAAGTACAGGGCGCGGAAAAGGAAGTATAATATTGAAAGAAAGGGCCTGAAAGTGGTAATGGAAAAACTGAAATAGCATCTCATTGCAAAGAAAGCAAAGGTGGTATGATACGACCAAAGAATGAGGAGTAACCACCAGAGTAGGTTATTCAAAGTAGATGAGAAGACATTCTATGCAGAAATGAATGTAGAGTGCACAGATAAAAAGTTGATACCAGATAACAATGAAGGTCAATGGCCTTGGAGTTACATCTGGGGCAAAGACAAGGAGGACAAGAAGGATGCTGAATGGTTGCTAGAACTGAAACAAACAGTAGTCTGTCAAAAGTAGGCAGAACTAGTCAGTTCAGTTAGGGAAGTGAAGGAACCCCGTAGACTGTTAGATTCTTTAGCATCTCGTCAAAAATTTGTGATACCTTTCTAGATATTTCGCAGGCGACCCACAACAAAAGATATGGTTGTGGGTTTAATTGCCATGACATCTCGCAATCTCAAAGCATAAGATTATTATTTATTATTATTGAAAGAGCAATGCACGCCATTAAACTGAAGCTGTGATACAGATAAACAAAGCCCAATGTACCAATCTTGACTACCCGTCTGATAATGGTACACCAGTCACATGCATCACAACCATATGCGAACATCATGCTACTTCCATATCAAAATAAACAGCGCATGACCTTGCTCGTGGAGCTCTGTTAGAAGTGTCATCAAGTCAAGTAGACATCCCACTCAAAAGATCCCTAAATAATTGGTTGTTCCTTATTTTGAATGAAACACCTATATTTCTGGAGGTTAATTGTTCAAACCCCAAAGAGCTTTTTCTCAACACATGGCTATGATGCCACCCCACTGCTTCTGCACTTGATCAGGGAATCACATATTGTCAGCTACCAAGGAACAAGCTCGATTTGTTAAGGTCACGCAGTTGACAAGCAAATATGTGGTATGAACAGAATATTTGCTATAGCCCATCTTTTATATCAAGACACAATGTATACATGGTAACATTTCCACTCAGTTAAAATCAAAAGCCATGAGAGCCAGTGTTTGGTAATGCATCAGATTATTATTATTATTATTGTTTTGCCTATTATGAAAGACTCTCGGGAAATTCTTAATTACCAGTTATTCTTTACTTGAATGCAGGCAATAACAAATCACCAAAGGTTACAAATATTGCCTTCTCATGTAACACAAAGAGACAATGCTCTCCTTAGAATGCGAGCTGTACCCAACAATGTTGTCTTCTGGGTCACCTTGCGCCTGACAGCAGCTCCAATATTTTTCATATGTTTTCCAAACCTTTAGAAACAGTTCCTAATGTTCCAATTACCACTGGTGTCACCATTACTGTCCTCATGCCCCATAACTTTCCTATCTCGTTCTGCAATCGCTGGTATTTCTCAATCTTTTCTCTTTCCTTAACATTCACCCTCGAATCGCCTGACATTGCAACATATATTATCTTTACATTATTATTGATGTTGTTGCTGCTGCTATTATTATTATTATTATTATTATTATTATTATCATTATTATTATTATTATTATTATTATTATTATTATTATTATTATTATCATTATTATTATCATTATTATTATTATTATTATTATTATTATTATTATTATTATTATTATTTGTAGTAGTAGTAGTAGTAGTAGTAGTAGTAGTAGTAGTAGTAGTAGTAGTAGTAGTAGTGTTTTTGTTGTTGTTTTATAATACTTAAAATAATCGTTTTTTATCAAAAAATTATGCCTACTCATCAAATAATCGTACATGTATATAAATATTAAAAAGAAACATAATTATTAAATCTATTTCGAGAAATGACTCTTCAATGTGCGCATATATTCTAAGATTTGCTGCGGAGACAATTCTTCTAAACATTCAGTTATCTATACCCAAAGTCTACCTCCTGTGAAACTGCTTATTCATGTGCTCTGACTGAAACATCTGAATAAGTTATTGTATACAGAACAGACTATCGACTTCTCGCCAATGTCTGGTCTACAGAGATTTATTGAAGAACTACAAATAAAAACTGAAGCAGCCATGCTAACAATCATCTTAGATGTCATGATCAAATCATTGTAGTCTTTTTATGTGGACGAGTAAGTTATATTTAATTATTTATAGGTTACGTCCTGTTATTTCTCTCATTTCCGTAGTGTTATTTCGACAATTTCTGTTCAGCTTTTTTTATAGTTTCATTCCGAATTTCCTATGTTTCGATCTCCTTTATGCAATTTGAGGTATTATATCTGTTACTTCTGTAAGACAAGCTCAGAAAATTTTATAGTTGAATACATTTATTTCTATAATTTCAATTCTCTTAGTTCTGTAGAGATTTTTGCCATTCAACAAGTGTCTTTCTGTTATTTTTAACAGTTCAGTTTTTCAATAAGTTGGATGTATTATTTTTTATTGGTTGATTTCTATTACGTTCGGTAAGCCAATTTCTCTTATTTCACTTCTATTTCTTACTGATATAATTTCGTATAAAAAGCAATTACCCAGTCATGAATATATGTCTTTAAGCTATATTGTTGATATTTAGCCAGATATCAACTAAACGAATAAGAAAATTATGAAAAGTGTTCCAACCTTAACCATCCCTTATTTATGTTTATCAAGGTCTGAAATGCCCGATGAGTTTATTTTTAAGATGCTAGAAAGTGATTTGTGGTAGGTTAAATTTCATATTTAGCTACTATATGTTTAAAAGAATCACACTTTTAGTTATCATAACCGCCTTATAATACAAATTATATGATACAAGAAATTTCTTTGACATAAAATAAGCGTATTCCATTCTCATTAATTGTAGAGGTATCTTTTCTTTAGACTGACTAAGGTAGTTAGCATGTGACAGTTATTATAATCAACCTGACATGCTATTCTTTCCTAGAGATTGTTCTGATCAGATCTAGGTTTTGGATTTGTTCATAACCTTCTTCGACGCAAAGTATGTTTATAGCATTTCATGTTTTTCTTTTTTTTTTTCTGTTCTGCGTGATAAAACCAGGCACTCCTCCCAGAACATATTTCATAATTCAGTATGTGATTTCTCTTTCCAAAACTGATAAACAAATTTCAAAGACGTAATCAAACTTAGGTTGCTTCCGTAACATGTTTATTGAAAGCAGTTCGAGACAAATCTCTGTTTTTCAGTTGAAAGACCATTTCCAGCTTAATATAAGAAAGTTATTTTGCAAAACATTGGCTCAAGAAGCAGTTTGTGTACTAGCGTCTTTATTTAAGAATATATGTAGAACATATGTTGCTTGAGTACGTTTGTTAATTCCGTGTGTATATTACTATGCGAACGATAACTTTTATTACTTTCCTACAATTATTGATTTTGGCTGATCGAGTCGAAGTTAAGTTTGCGACTAAAATTCTATATAATATTACCTCTTTCCAGATGAACACAATTACCAAGTGGTCAGTATTGGTTAAAACTTTATCTAAGCTAGAATCTTTTTATAATGTGTTTATAAATCTGTTTACATGTGCGTGTGTGCACGCTTGTATATATGTTTATACATACATA
>NC_068984.1:35027582-35030082 GCF_001194135.2 Octopus bimaculoides
TATATATATATATATATATATATGTATGTATTCATGTATATGTATGTATATATATTTTTATACATAGATACACACGACCACGAGCGCGCATATACACACACATTTATACACACATATACGTGTGTGTATGAGTATTTCAGCATATATATACATACTCATATGCTTATGCAAGTGGAGAGTAACATGTAAACCAACTCTTCTTTAAAAACATATAATTCTGATATATTGACCAATACCACTTTTTACACTGTTCATCAACTCTATCACTACACTAGAATTCCCCTATTTCAAATATTTAAAGCAACTATTTCTGAATATTAAAAGTAGCTACTGGTTTTACTCCATAAGAATACGTTGCAATTTTAATTACGTGGCTATTTTGGGTAAATACACAATCACAAGTTAGGGAAACATTTCTCACAATAAAATTGGAAAGTTATAGCACAGAAAACAAATAGGAAAAAATGTCTGGTAAATCAAAAGAGAGTATTGGGGCCTAATCGTCCTAGAAACGTACCTCTGAAAATAAGAAAATGCGTTCCATTGATATTCAATACTTTACATTATCTTGTCTTTGTTACTTAAGCGAGTGATTTTAAATATATTACACACTGGCGCGTTTACACAGGAAAACCAGTCGAGGAAATATCAAAAAGAAAAAAAAAATAAAGCGTTATTTTAATGTACAACAAATCAATAAACTATAAATTATATATTTAAAAAAAACAAACAATGTATACGCCAAAATTTAAAATTGACCGATTTTTTTTTTCTTGTAATTCGGCTTATTGTGCCAAGAGTATCGAACACATAGACACACGAGCCAAATATGTCGAGGTTATAACTACTCTTTCGCTAATTTAACTACACGTGTATAAACATAAGTAAAATGTGCAAATCAAAATAAATGAAATTACTTGGCATTCGAACTTAATGGACGTGTACCGGATGTCAAAGCACAAGACAGCTGGCGCATGCGCAGAAATATTTTCCTAAGACATGATGCCAAGTGAACACCATGGTTCATTATGCACACATTTCATTGACATAAAAGGATTATAGGTTTATAATGATCACTGCCACTTTGAACATTTTACTATCTCTACTCCTTTACCATTGATCCATCAAATTATCTAGCAAAATCTCTCTCTCTCTCTCTCTCTCTCTCTCTCTCTCTCACTCTCTCTCTCCCTCTCTCTCTCTCAAACACTATATGTATATAACAGAATAAAGAATACATACATACACACACACATACATATATAACAGATTATATTTATCTACGTATCTATCTATCTATCTATCTATCTATCTATCTATCTATCTATCTATGTATCTATAACAGAATAACATCATATATATTGGGTTGGAAACTAAGTTCCTTCATTTTTTTTTTTAATTTGGAATTTATTGCGTTTTTAAATTTTGGAATCTATTTTTTCCGAGAATTTTATGTTTGAATCATTTTGGAATATCTTTTTTCCTAGTTAATTTTAGTTAATTTTTGTTTATTTTTAGATAATTAAAATGGAATGTCAAATTAAGAATAAGGAGCATTTTTGACACCTCCTTCTTTTTGCTTTTAATCGAGGTTCTAAGGCCGCAAAAGCTGCTCGCGACATCTGTGCTGTGTATGGAGAGGGTGCCATAGCTGAAAGAACTGCTCGTGATTGGTATTCCAAGTTCAAAAATGCCAATGGAAATTTTGACCGCAAAGTCGCACCTCGTTCTGGCCGTCCAGTTGAATTCGATGAAGAGCGATTAAACAAACTTTTGCACGAAAAGTCTCGTCAAACCACAAAGCAACTGGCAGAGAAAATGGATTCTCTCACACTACTATAGAGAAGCATCTTCACTCGATGGGAAAGGTTCAGACGTGTGGAGTATGTGTTCCACATGCTTTAAGTGACAACAAAAATCAACGAGCCCCAATCTCCGCTGGTTTGCTTCCTCGTCACCGCTCAACTCATGGACACAAGCAACGATTTCTTCACCGAATCGTTGCTGGTGACGAAAAATGGTGCCTGTACATAAATATGTTCCGGTCAACGCAGAACTCTATATTCAACAGATGGAACGAGTCATCACGGCTATTCAAGAGAAAAGACATAATCGGGAGCATGGAGTTCTTCTGCTGCACGACAACGCCCGCCTTCATATCGCCAATATGACCAAGGAAACCATTCAAACGCATGTGTGGGAAGTGCTGTCACACCAACCTTACTCCCCTGATTTCCGTTGTTTCGTTCAATACTGATGCAGAATTTGGAGCGTGGATGGATCGATTTTTCGAGTCGAAATCGGGTGATTTCTAACAATAGGTTATTGAAAATCTTGCTAAACGTTGAGAAGAAGTTGTAAACAACAAGTGTGAATACATTAATGATTAATTAGTTGTTATTTTTTATTAAACCTTTAAAAAAATAAATTTATAAAAAAAAATGTATGTATGTATGTGTGTGTATCTATATTTATATATGCATGTGTGTATATATGTAGA
>NC_068984.1:35034303-35038714 GCF_001194135.2 Octopus bimaculoides
ATATATTTATATATATATGAAGTGAGTGAGAGAAGGGGATAAGGTGATAATTATTCAAATAGATATTGTAGATAGTAAATTAAGACTCAGGAAACTTGTTTGAATGAACAGTAACGCGCGAATGCAAATAACTTATGTGTCAATAGATTTTGACTTCAATTGTACATGTGTATTTGCGTATAAGAATGAGTGTACAAGCTATTCAATGAATGAATAGATAAGAATTCATGTAGGAATTCAATGATTTAAATTGTCAAAATGGGAAAAGGAATCATTATTAGTTAAAAGAAGAATCGGTTCAAGAGGACTGTTTCATTATTGTTTGATTTAGAAAATCATCTCCCAAATTCATGGTTTTGGGAAAAAGTTCCTCTCAGCGGTAATGTACACGAATAATTTTATTCTAGATAGAAGTCGACTAATACTGTGTACGTAAAATCGAGATCTCGAAAACAATGCGGAAATCTACCCAAAAAGCTTCTGAAATGAATCTTTATGTAATATTGTTTATAGCTTTATGTGCATCGAAAACCACTGTTCCATAGTAATTATACACACGCGCGCACGCACGCATACCCACATTACAACGAACTCAATGTAGTAAATGTACAATCCATATTACCCCCGAAGGCAGTTGCTCAGTTCTCGAAATAAATCAGGAATTTAAGTATATTTTGAACAACGATAAAATGTGACAGGAAGAAAGAAAGGAAAACCTATACAAAAAAGGAAATGGGAGGAGGTAGGCATTTGTCCAAAAATAATTATATACCGTTATTAGTTCTAGACTGTTAGAATAGAAGGTAATAAGTACTTTGAAGGATAAATATTAAATTCTGCTATTTGTGAAGAAATTGAGATAACTTTTGCCTATTGATTCTAAAATAGAATTATCGAAAATTAAAAATATGCGGTGATTAACAAAACTCAGAAACTATATATAAATGGTGATTGAAAATGGAAGTGAATGTGTTTTAGTGGCTAAATATGGATAAATGTTATTACTGATGAATTTTAATGTTTGTTTCTCAGGTTATAATTGAAGTAAAAATTAAGAGCTAAATATTTGTTGATACAGACCAAGGACAGTAAACCTACGACTTAATATATTAGTGCGTTTTGTAAAGTGATGTAATATATAAATTGACAAGTTAATACTGAGAAGGTATATGAATGTATATGCATACGTGGTCTGATCAATAAGTATAGTGACTTTTGCCATAGTAACGACGCTAAAAAAGGCAGAGTGAAGCAGCTTGGCAGAGAGTGATCTTGGACGCTGCTGTGCATGCGCGCTAAGCTTTAACGTTATAGCTCACTTCCGCTGTTTACAGCAGTGCTTGGAATGAACGTGTGTAGCTTGTGATCGTCGCATTGACCATCACAGAGAAAATTGTCATGCTGATAACTGCCCAGAGACTTACGCAAAGTTGTAGAAAGTGTATGCAGAGGGGTTTATGAGCTACACACAAGTGTGCGAGTGGTCAGATGTTTCCAAGATGGCCGAAAAATGTCGATACGATGAACGTTCTTGGGGACCTGAAATCAGAATAAATAAGGAAGACATTGCGTGTTTCTGTGCAGCTGTGAGGGAAAATGGTCGAATCACCATCTGTGAGATATGAGAGGAAGCGCAGATTAGTTCTGTTCAGTCTATTATCGCCGAAGGTTAGGGTATGAGAGGCGTGTCTGCCAAGTTTGTGCTAAAATTGCTTTCAACTGACTAAAAAGATATTTGGGTTTCAGTTGTACAAGTTCTCCTTGATTGTGTCGAGAACGATGAAACTTTGCGTATTCTTTGAGCAGGTATCAGAAAGCTTTTTGCAAAATTTGATTCTCTGCTCAACTATCTCTGCTATGCACTGCTGTGAACTGCGGAATTACACTAGAACTTTAAACATAAGTGCACACGCATAGCAGAGTTAAAGCGGCTTCACTCTGCGTCCAAATACATATTGATCAGACCACGTATGTGTATATATATATATATATATATATATATGTGTGTGTGTGTGTGTGTGTGTGTGTGTGTGTGTATATATACCTATACATAGAAAGAGAGGGACAGATATACGTATTGAATTATATTATATATGAAAAACTAGTTTTCTG
This sequence comes from Octopus bimaculoides, assembly GCF_001194135.2. Classification (NCBI taxonomy): domain Eukaryota; kingdom Metazoa; phylum Mollusca; class Cephalopoda; order Octopoda; family Octopodidae; genus Octopus; species Octopus bimaculoides. Next base: position 35,036,416 of record NC_068984.1, read on the forward strand.
TAGATACATATCGGTACATTTTTTGGCTTTCAAAATTGAAACTGTGTTTTGTTTATGGTCATGCCTAATATCTATAGTCAATAAACATCCAGATGTACACATAGCCGCACAAACGCGTATACATACTCGTATACACAAGCACTCACATTCAAGTTTCATTTTACAGTCGAGTGAAAATGGATTCAATACAGAGTACGCACAATATTTTATTAGCGGAGAATAGTACAGAAGCAACTGGAGAGGATTTAATTACGTACTGAAATATTTGTCCAAGTTGTAATATCTCACGAAATTTTAGGCTGTTTACTAAATTTTATCAATTCATAAAAATATCTTGTATGCAGAAATGCATACTTAAATCTCAGGTCACTCTTAGAACCGCTCCTAGCATGTAATCCAGGGAAACATGTCGTACACTTGGACTGTTGGGCCGTCGGACAGTTGGCCACTAATCCAGGACCCCTACCGAGCCTGTTTGCTATGGAAGGGAGTTTATGTAGGACACCTGCAGTATAAAACTCGAACTAGTCAAAAGGTTAATGAATGCAGTAAAGCCATCGACCATCCAACAGTAACGAGACGCACTTCTTTGTTTAGATGCATTTCTACGAGAGGGTAATTCCGAAATAACACTCGACTTGTTGTAGAGCCGGACAGCTTGATCTTGATTGCCTCCGGACTACTTAATATTGTACGTGCGAATGTTAGTATTGTGTAAAATGTTATTGAATTTGGATTTCAGCATGAATATTGCTGATAATTATTGTCTTCACATCTAGAAACAAAAAAAAAACATAGAGTAGTGTCACATTCTAGAAGAAGACGCCGAATGGCTCTAACACCACCTTATTTATCACGCCGACACGGCTAAACATTTTAGAACAATCGTTTTCGTTCATTTCCCTCGCTTTCAGCCCATGTCTATGCGATAAATAAAGTAGTATTAGAGCCATTCGGCGTCTTCTTTTAACATATGAAGCTATGCCGTCGCTGCTTTTATTATAATTATATATAAACATGAGATGAAAAACACTTATTATATTTACATAATTTGAGTTGTCTTATCCCATTATTTTCTTTTTATTAATGGCAATACTATATAATCTTTTTCACATGCTAGATGAACCGAAGGTTCACTGTTATTGAGTAACTGTATATTTTGCCACTACGTAAAGACTCATTTGCTTAAAGTACGATATGTATCAACGATATTTGGTGATATCGCGGGTATTGGAAACGATCGCTATTAGCTACAATTTGCCCAGCTTCTTCCCGATACTCGCCACATAATTTAACTTCTCTTCCCTTCTCATCTCTCTCTCTCTCCTCCTTATGTCCGTCATAACCATCAACAACGCCACACACCGTATCATACATTACCACAGGCGAAAGTATAGGTATAAAGACATACACAGACACATTCACAGACCCTCACAAGCAAGTATATATCGGATATATTAATATAAATACGTGTATACATAGATACATACATACACATGCGCCCCCCCCACACATATATATTCATTTACATATATATATATATATGCATATATACACAAGCATATATATATATATATATATATATACCGGAGTAAGCACATAAAATGTGCAACAAGGCGGAAGAAAGAGTACTCAAATACCAGAGGTAGAGTAATATGCTTTATTTAAAAGCAGCAGAAATATAACAATAGACTGTTACTCTCAGTTTCACGTTCCCGTTCATCGGACAGTTTTGTTCCCGATGAACGGGAACGTGAAACTCAGAGTAACAGTCTTTTATTATATTTCTGCTGCTTTTAAATAAAGTATTTATATCTATATATATACATATATATATATATATATTTAATAATACAAAGAATATATATACATGTATACACACATATATGTACATATATACACACATATATGTATATACATGCATATCAGGGTACAGGACGTTAGAACTATAAACCACAGACAACGGAACGAACACATAGGAAAACGGAAAGCCCCTTGGAATATCCCTTCATCAGCTGTCTCTATTCTATCTAGACGTTTCGAAGACCAGACAGGACGTACTCTAGAATAGTCTCTTCCTGAGTAGTGGATCAACCAACTACACAGAGGATTCCAAGGTGGCAAACACAAACCAAGGCAGGAAAAAATGGACAGTGAAAACAACATTCAAAAGCTGTACGGCCAAACGCAAATCTGGGGTAGAACGCTAGTAGTTCGTCTTGCCTTCACAGCGGCTGGAGTGAAAAGAAAGCTGACCACAGGTCACACGAGAGCAGAGAGGATGGTGGGGGGAGGAAAT
>NC_068984.1:35044274-35048046 GCF_001194135.2 Octopus bimaculoides
AAGTAGAATAATAGTGACTCTTAGCACGGTTTATTCTGAGGTATTAATGGATTTAATGCATCAGTTTTATGAAACTAAAGTGATACTATTGCATCCTTAGAGATTTTCAACGCTTCACGCCTACTTTGATACCAATCCTAAAATAAAGATTAAGTTACTCTCTAGATATTCTCCTATTTCCCTAGAAAAATTGTTTTATCATCAAAATTCTAAATATTTCTGATCACGTAAACCGACAAAACCAATGTACATATAGATATACTTCTTTTTATTAAACACTAGGCTGGGTCTTACAACGTTAGACTTTTTTCTTGATTTACACTACTATATCTCTCTCTCTAATTTACTTTTCGAAACATGGTATAGTGTACTCTATCCCGAGTGAGAGAAATATCCTTGACCTTGCTCTAAATCTACCGACGTTGAAGAAACATTTGCTAAAAATATTCTGTCCAAACTCATCAATCTTTCGGCCTCTTCGCTAAGGAATTAATAGAATTATATCAACCAGTGTTCTCCTCTTTTATCTCATTGACCAATGGTCACTAGTCCCGAAGAAGGTAACAAAAAATGTCTTTACATTTCATATTAACGAAGCAGTACACTCTATCAGGTGTGAGAAACTTCTTGCTAATCTGCTCGTCATAGGTCTCATCCGTCTCCCATCTCTTGGGTTGAACATTTTCAGTAACATCAGGCCACTGAGGTGTGCACTGGAGAAGAACCATCTCATCCATAGGCTATCAGTCCTTATTTGCCCCACGTTTCAATTATATCAACAGAGCTTTTCCATCTAAATAAATATCTGCATATTCTCATCTCCAACCAAAACAGTGCCCTATGTAAATTATATCACTCTTCGCTCCTCCTTAACCATCCACACATAAGTACGATTCACAAAATTTCAGGATGATATGAAGTGTGAAAATCTCTCATAAGTTTTGTTTTAAAATGCCAATACATGATACATAACTTATATTTAAAAATTCCAATACATGGTACGTGATTGCCCAATCAGTTACTGACTCTCACTTCCTATTCGCTATTTCTAAATCGTTATTTTTCGTTTTCTCTCTCTCTAGTATTGTATTTGATCCGTTATTAACATACCGACACTTGAATGAATGGATAAGATTTGAGTATGAATAATTGGAAAGGTTCGGAACCTTATATATATTATTTGATTCTTACATTTAGGTATGCATTTATTTAATGCGCTTCTGTTGTATATGACGCACAGTTCCCTTTTGAGAGAATGGTAGGTGCACCAGTGTACTAAGTTGCGTTTAGCAATATTTAGTTTTGTTGCATATTTTCGGATGATCTTCACGGCTTGGTACCTTGGTAATCCCTATATAAACACCACACTTACTCTTCCACAAGAAACCAAACATAAAACGAAACTCACTAATGAATTCCCTTTCCTCTATCATTCTTCGACCCCCGGCTCTAAGTAGATCATTAGATTTCCTAACACCAAAGCATTTTTTCGTCAGTGTAGACGTATATACGTTCGAATAAGCTAAACTTTCTAGTCGTTACGATTTGTTATTGAAATTGGTGTGATGATTATCTTCTGACTAAGACATAAATAATGGGGCGAGGATTTATAACATGAATTCCCTATTTACACTTACTAAGATCTTAGATTATTATTTTCTGCAAAGACAGTCAGCTCTCCATGTCATTCTCATCAAGATTGTCTCTCACGCATTCCTTAGTAGGAGTACAGGAAACAGTAGAATAAATATTATGGAACAGCGATATATGACGGAAATACAAAGTAGATGTGTAAGAAACAACCTAAATGGAACTAGCGATGTGATGCTCTTATTTAGGCCTCAACTTAGACTTCATGAAGCTGACCTATGATGAAATTTAATATAATTTCAACCATCCTTGCCTTTTGCTTCTGGCTTAATGCATCTAATGTGTCCTTATTTAAAAGTCAGATTGTGCAATTGAGAGAGATTTCCTTGTTAATTCTTACAATTGAGCTATCACATACACGCTTTCAACGACGGCTTGAGGCTCAGGTGTTTATTATTGGCGGTACTGTAAATTTAAAAGTTTGAGAATATATTAAATTTGCTGATTATGTAAATAAAATATTTGCAATACATTTGGAAGTTAATTGCTTGCAGGATAAGTTTTTAAAACCCATTTACATAATTAAATGACACATCTCGAAAATATATACACAAAACAGCAATTCTTTTACTGCTATTTAAACCACATGAAACTGCCAATACATTTACATTTCAGCTCTCTTTCTTTCATTCTTTCGCTCTTTCCTAATCTCTAGCTTTTCCTTATCTTCTTCTTTTCTTTCTATTCGCAGCTATATGAGCATGCTCGTATGTGTGTATTTTAAAACTTGCCTGGTGGTGTTTACCAGCAAGCAAACCTTCATTAATTCGCGAGCAACGCATATTCTGTAATATACGTTACCATGAGTTTAAAGACAACAAAAATCTATATGAAATATTTACAGAGAAAGAAATACCGGAATATGTCAGACAGAGTGGTTACACGCATATGCTAGCAAATGGAAGCTGCCATGTATTTATACTGCCACATGTACATAGAAACTCAGACGCACAAGCGCAATGACTGGTATACATACACATTGTTGAAAAATAATATTGTATCCTGACTATGCACATTGATACATACATATATAGATATATACTTGCATTTCATTTTGAAAACTTCGTTTCCACGACGTACACATGAAAACACAGTAACACGCACGTATATACTTACATACATACGAGTATATGTATGTGCTATAAATATATGCCTGTGTACGATTTGGCATATGAGGTAGCAGATCAATAGAGAAATCAACGTAGACGTAACAGTATTGATTTTAACACATACACTCATGCACACACACACACACACACACACACACATGTATACGTATATAAAGAAATACAGATAAACAGAAAGACTGACATATATATATATATATCGTCAAATACAAATATTTATATATAGAAAAATCCATCTATCCATCCATTTATACATACTTACATTTATATACACACACGCACACACACACATACACACGCGCGCACACATACACACGCACACACACACACACACACACACACACACATATATATATATATCTCACCGCACATAAACATATGTGTAAATTCCCCACTCTCTCTCTCTCTCTCTCTCTCTCTCTCTCTCTCTCTGTCATACACACACACACACACAAACGTATATATATATTCGTATATTTTATCAAAAGTTGAGATAAGATTTATTTCCTTTTTAAGAAGATTTACATAATTAATATCAGAAATCATTGGGCAGGCGTATAAAGTATCAAGATAGTAACAATTGCTAATAGATTAGCGAAGTTAAGGAATATTGAATACCACAAAAATATTGACAGAAACTTAAATGCATAGAGATCAGAATTTTTTTTCTTCTTTGAAAGAGGGAAAAAGTGATGGTTGTTTGTGTTGTGGTTTTAAGTTGCTTTACCAATAATATTTGGAATGTTATAAAACCTTTATCGAACATTGGTTTTTCACATCTTGGAAATGTTCAATAGATTTACACAAACACAAGTAGACATATACATACAAAAACACATGCACTAATTTACATAAACGCACGGATACATACAACTCAGTATGTGAACAGAGAACTATATATACGCATATGTGAAAACATACAAATATGAACACATATATACATATATGAGTGCGTATATATAAATGAATGCAAATGTATATGTATATATATTTAT
>NC_068984.1:35050199-35051885 GCF_001194135.2 Octopus bimaculoides
TATATATATATATATATATATATATATATATATATGAATTGATGATACAAGGCAAAACAATTTTGTGGAAGATTTTATGTCTTTATTATAAATTTATAACGTTTTGCACATTTTTTATAACAATGCCATGGTTGGCTTCTCATAATTGCGGTTATATATCTGCAGCAGTATATTTAAACTCATATAAGAATAAACAGATTCTTTTATTATATATTCTTAATGTATATAGAAGTATATTTGTACGTATGTATACATTTATGCGCACGTATATATACGCTTTATACACGTGTGTGTATGCGTGTGTGTGTGTGTGTGTGTGTGTGTATGTCTGTGCGTGATTGTGTACGTGTATATGGTTAAATGCACATACACACACAGACTCCAAGTATATTGGTACGCATCTAGATATTCTCGTAAATATTTGGATTGCAAACAAAATGAAAACGTAGGACGGTATCGGTTGTTTCCATAAGGGTACGAATTCGTGCGTGTCAGTTTATAAATAATGCATGTTTACATAAATATAAATGCATACATAAATACATATAAATGAAATATATATGTTATATATGTGTATAAGTGTATATCTATGTGCGCGCGTGTGTGTGTGTGTGTGTGTATGTGTGTGTATGTGTGTGTTTGGGTGTGCGTGTGCGTGTGTGTGTATGTGTGTGTGTGTGTATATATATATATATATCTATATATACATTCTATGATATATATGGTTACGTATTTGCTTGCGTGTGTGTGTGTAAAGAGATGGACAGTACGGGGGAAAATATAGAGAGCAATACAGGACAAATAGCAATTTGAAACTATTTGGATATCATATATTTAGCTAGTAATGATAATCTGAGATGCGGCGTACATTTTTTAATATGGAAATGGTTTCACGTCACAGAACTTGCTAAGTCAATTTTCCCTAGGTAGGTATTTAAAAGAGACAATTACTTCTGTTTTTATTCACGCACACCTGAAAGCAATATAATTATATATTTAAATGCTCATACGCATGAACGTCAGTGTACGTCTCCGTAGTATATAACTGTATGCTTGTCGGTGTGTATGTGCATTAGTTTATTTATACACATATATTTACATATATACACACATACATACACACAGACACACAGATATATATATATATATATATATATATATATATATATGCATATACATAAAGAGAAAGAGAAAGAGAGAGAGAAAAACAAAGTGTGATGAGGAGAGAGAGAAATATCAAGATCTTGATAGAAGGGAAATATGGTAAAGAGAATAAAATAAAGGATATACCAAGGCTACTTCAGATAATTTCACAATACAATTTATTGTTTAGATACTTAGTATCTTAGAAAAGGTCCATTTTTGTACGTTTCGGATAGTATCCCTCTTCGATATATGGGGCAGATTGTGAAGAGACAATGAAAGATGAGGAGCAGAGGGTAAAAAATAAAAGAGTGAAATATGAATTTCAATCCAAGCTAGATTATCGCGAGATATTGATGGCATTGCCTGCTCAGAAAAGAATGAAATATTGTCATATAGGTAGATTGGAGGAAAGAAAAATTGAGAGGATTGTAAGAAAGTGGAGAAGGGAAAGGCTGTCAAATTAGTCTGTAAGAAGAACTCTTTCTTATGTCTATCTATCTATCTATCTATCTATCTATCTATCTATCTATCTATCTATCT
>NC_068984.1:35052121-35053272 GCF_001194135.2 Octopus bimaculoides
TATATATATGTATATATATATATATATATATATATATATATATATATATATATGTGTGTGTGTGTGTGTGTATATATATGTCTATGTATATATAGGTATATATATGTATGTATATACTTATGTAAATGAATGTATATGTGTATGCGTGTTTTCACATGTGCTTTTACGATTTTGCCCCGTCTTCATTTATACTATGAGTATGTGTCTATGTCTGTGTCTGTGTATGCACATGCATGTCTATGTGTCTATGCTTGTACTCTACTGTTTGCAATGTAGTTATTAACTCACGTGCAATCCGTATTTGAACAGACGGGTTCTAGCCGTAATCATCACATGCTTTTATATTGTTACAACGTGCAGAGTTTCTGTGAAACATTGTAGTGTGTTTCGGTGGGTATTTGGCTACTCATTTTATAAGGACTAGTGACAGAAAAGAGAGTATTTTTTCTTGGTTCAATTCTGTTCATTAATATGAATAGGATGACCATCTCAAAATACTCCAGTATTCCGATGAACGATGAGATGTAGAACAATACAAGTGTGTGTGCGCAGATTATTTGAGTGTTTCACTGTCTCTAGGCGTAGTATTTGGAAATTAATAATTGATTGGTTGAACAGATGTACATTCATAAAACTCTGATGAAAGAATCGCAAAATCGACCTTTACTATCATTGATCGCTGTCATGTGAAACACGAAAAGTAAAATGTCATATATCTAGATCTTCTTCATCCTTTGCTTGCTTCGCTCGTCATATGTGTTAGACACTAATATCCTCACCTGCTGACCCTAAAGAGATAACAAGGATAGCAGCATGTTACCGGTATATAACACACTATATTTCAAATTCCATTGGTACCGACCAACGCACGCACACGCATACAAACGCACACATACACACCACTCAAACATATCCACACACAAACACACACATAAACACACATTAGCTTTCTCACTGACGCGCTCATTTATAAATCAGATATAATTGTGATAGAATCGCACCAGATTTAACAGTGTGTGTATAGATATGTTTATATATATAAATATATTTAACTCTTTGTCTCTCTCTGTCTATCTATCTATTTATTTATCCATCTGTCTGTCTGTCTGTCTGTCTGTCTGTGTATGTATATATATATATATATATATATA
>NC_068984.1:35053800-35054925 GCF_001194135.2 Octopus bimaculoides
TGTGTGTGTGTGTGTGTGTGTGTGTGTGTGTGTGTGTGTGTGTGTGTGTGTGTATGTATATAGGAAGTGAAAGGGAGAGAGAGTGAGGGAGAGACATACACAAACACACACACAGACACAGGTACACACATAATAGAACTTTATTATTTTTCATTTCCTCTCTTGTTTAAGTAGACTTTTGAATGTTCCACGCATAGAAATGCGCACTTTGTAACTTCAATTTTTTCTGCTTGATTTTACTTGATAGTAAAAAATTGTTTTCCAATATGTATATTTGCCTATACTGGATTGGTATTCCGTATATTTATTCTTAAGTAAGAGATATAAACGTTAGCGTTACTTTGTTTCTGGCCTTCACATCCAAGGCCTCATCACAGATTGATTTCGATCAAAGTTAATGATACTGCTGAAATGACAACGTCTCCTCCACAAATTTGCACCGTGCCATCTTCAAAACGAACTCATATGATAATTTGGCCCCGTGTAAACTATTCCGGATTGGATTGTATTAGTGGTTACGTATTTTATCTATGTTCTAATCGATCAGATATTCGAAGTATAAACAATTATATACAACACAACATCAAGGCCAGTAACCAGAGAGATAAAAGAACGAGTGCCCCGAGTTCAAATCAAACTTTTATCAATGTGCACATTCAAGAGAAGAGCGTGAAGCAAAGATCAATTATCGATCTGATCAGCAGTTTGTGTAGATATTAACAGCTAAAATTAATGAAATAGACAATTAATATCTTAATTATGGTGATAAATTATCGATATTCCATGGCTATAAAGGTACACAACTGCGACTAGCATTATATCAAGGAGTCTAGAGTAGTTTACATCATGGATTTGGATAAGGAAATGAATAGAGTGATTACAGTAGATACACATACAAGAGATACACAGAGTAGATATACTGAGTAGATACACTCATACATGTATACCACCCCACACACACACATTGTTTCAGTCATTCGACCCCAGTACTTATATTCATTCGATGGAGGACGCAAACATAGTAACGATGAGTGTCAAAGGGTGTTTGTGTGAAAAGAATCCAGACGCAAAGTCACATGCCCACATATATATATATATATATATGTATATATATATATATATATA
>NC_068984.1:35055040-35058543 GCF_001194135.2 Octopus bimaculoides
TATATATATATATATATATGAGAGGTTTTGGTAGAGAGAAGGTCCAAAAGCAGGTAGGGATATGTAAATGCGACGGAAGGGCTGCTGTCAAACTCCTGGTTCAATAATGGTATGAGTGAGGAGTCTAAAGCGGGTCGTGAGTGAGCGTGTATATGTTAAATAAAATAAGGCCGAGGTAATGTGATAATTCTAGGACATGTATAAAGACAAAGTTGGTCGTACAGCTGTTTCAGAGAAATAGATAATATCCCATCATCAGAAACGAGTTAAGAGAGTTGCAATAGAATGAATTATTAGAGTTCATGTTAGGTGTTAAAGTTGTTATTCCGTTATCTACATTCCTTGGATAACTTTGCCTTTCATCCTTTCGGGGTCGATTAAATAAGTACCAGTTACGCAGTGGGGTCGATATAATTAACTTAATATGTGTGTCAGTCTTTGTTTGTCCCCTCTGTGTGTAGCCCCTTGTGGGCAGTAAAGAAATAAGAAACGTTAGCACGCCAGGCGAAATACTTAGTCAGTCTTTACATTCTAAGTTTAAATTCCACCGAGGTCAACTTTGCCTTTCATCTTTTCGTGGTCGATAAATTATGTACCAGTTACGTACTGGGATAGATCTAATCGACTGGCCCCTTCTCCAAAATTTCGGGCCTTGTGCCTAGAGTAGAAAAGTAAAAATTGTCATACACAGACATTTATATGTGTGTGTGTGTATGAGTGTATGTGCTTGAGTGAGTGAGAACGAGACTGATAAAGAGAGAGACAGAGACAGAGAGAGATTGCATTGTGATAGGGTGTCACACGCAGGATCGTGAGATCGTGGTTTCAAAACGTAGACTGGCTAGTGTTTGTGTTCTTGAGCTAAACACTCCATCTCATGTTGCTCTGCTATCACTTGGACAGCTGGTGCGTAGTATACCGCGCACCTGTTCAGGTAACATCGATTTCATTGAGAGAGAGAGAGAGAAAGAGAGAGAGAGAGAGTGAGAGAGAGAGAGAGAAGGCGAGAGATTGTGTGCAACACAGATTTGTTCACTATGAACAAATCATTTGTGCAGGTTGTTTGGCGAAAGCTGAACGCTCATACGTCGTCTTCGACTGGCGTGTACTTCATGTGTGCGTATGCGTGCGTGTGCGTATGTGTGTATGCATGTATGCGTGTGTATGTGTGTGTGTATGTATGTATCCTTATATGCATATATGTTGTCTGCAATTATTTGATGACCATCTATTTAATCATCATGAAATTAATAAATGACTGTCATAAAACCGTAATAGGTTACATCACAAGATGAAGCTGAAAATATCAAAAGACATTTACAAATCCCACAACTGATTTATTTAACATCTGCATTACATCAAACAATTCATAATAGCCGAACTGGTCATTCGTTAACTTCTCTTGACAAAATGTTGGAATCACCTGTACATACATTCGTAAAGCGGCCTGTTGATCCCCTCTTAATTTACAAATCCTTTTCTGTTTCAATGACCTTAAAATTATCACATTGCATTAGCCCAAGGATACTACCAACGTCATCGATTATGGGAAATTAGATTGACTGATAACTGAAGGGTCATTTTATACAATACACTTGATTAACTCAACCCCTACAAGATACGAAGACATGCCTGCTGAAAAAGGTTATATACTAAACTTTATGCTAAATAATTTTACCCCATTATATAAAGTTTAGCCATTGTTGATGGTTGTTTAACTTGCCATAGAACAATAATCGATCAATCGAGCTATATAACGAAATGTGTTCTAGCTGTGGAAATCCCTTTCATATTTTGGTGACTCTAAGGTTCTAGGATTACCTTGACTAGTGTTTCCTATAGATTTTTAAGATATGATTTTAAGCTATTGCCTTGAAGGTATTCGACTGATATTTCTAGAAAGTCACTTGGATATCTAATATCTTCCATGTAGGAACAAATTAACTCAGGTAGTGGGACTCGAAACCAATATATATTTTCTAATGCAAAGTGTCATCGATTTAATCATCCTCGGTATTTAACTCGAGCGAACTGCAGACGTTCTTCCCAGTTAGATGTCTGCCTCTCAGACAGGGATTCATATGTTCAGGTATTTTTACCGTTAATATACTGAATAAATAATCAGAAGGTACTCAACTTGCAACTGGTCACCTCTAACAGTAACCGGAACTTTATAACTCTTAGCCTAAACCACCATCATTGGCCAAGACAGTAACAACTTTCATTGGTTTGTTGCGTTGATTAAACTCCTCCTCTAGGTGGGACTACAGGAGGAATCGATTTTCATTCATTTTAAAAAATTACATGACTGATTCCCATTGTCAGCTAACTCTCGTCATGGATAGAGCAAGAATCTAATAGATCCGGGTCCATAAATGATAGATCCGTTTTGAATTAATTTTAGTATTTAATCGCATTAGCACAAGGCAGCTCGTTTGTTGAAAGACAACTGTCATTAGAATCATTGCCACAAATTAATGGTATATTTTCTCAACGCAAGATAATTAGATAAAACAAAAAAAATAAACCTGACAGCTATGCCATAATGAATGGAAATATCTAGGTATTTCATATTGTGGTCTATTGGTCCTTCCACTTTACATCCCTAAGAAATCTGATATTAATCTCTGATAAAGGTACAGTTCCTCTTATTTGTGTATTTGGACTATTCAAATTGATTAACAACAATATTTAACTAGTACTTACCTAATCGAATTTAGAAGATAAATTCAACGTTGTCAGGCCTAAACGTAGACGATGACATTATTTTCAAAATAAAGCAACAAAGAAAAGTTGGTATCCTTGTTAGTGGAGACCAATGTTAATCGGCTCTTATTATCATTCCGTCTAGGTGAAAACGGGGTAACATGATAAATCATTAGAATCTAAAATTTACTTTTGAGTCCTGAGTTTAAGAGAAACTATCGAATATAAACGAGGTCCATTGTTTACATTATTTACATTTGACGGATATTTGTCCTCATCTTGATTGTTGTTAAAACAACCTTTCGGCTGATATACCCTCCAGCCTTCATTAGCCTGATGAAGGCTGGAGGGTATATCAGCCGAAACGTTGTTAACAACATACAAAACGGGGAGATATCGTCAAATGTGAATAATGTAAACAATGCACATAATTGCTCATCTCTTAAATATAGAACTGTATTATAAAACGAGATGTGACCGAATTAAGAACTATTAGCTTAACAGAAATAGTCTACGTTTTTAACGTGTATGGTGACAAACTGCACATAAATGCTATAACACATTCACGCACATGTATACCAGGCGGAGGAGTGACTGTGTGGTAAATATCTTGCTTACTAACCACTTCGTTCCGGGTTCAGTCCCACTGCGTGGCAAGTGTCTTCTACTATGGACTCGGGTCGACCGAAGCCTTGTGAGTGGATTTGGTAGACGGAAACTGAAAGAAGCCCGTCTTATATATATGTGTGTGTGTGTGTGTGTGTGTGTGTGTGTGTGTGTGTGTGTGTGCGCGCGTG
>NC_068984.1:35058854-35064229 GCF_001194135.2 Octopus bimaculoides
TATATATATATATATATATATATATATATATATATATATATGCGTGTATGTGTGTATGTATGTATGTGTCTAAACATATATATTCGTCTGTGTATATGTTATGTGTGCCATGCATAAATACTGCCACTAATTATTCCAGCAGGATCGAATATCTGTAGATAGTAGTCATTGCTTAATGTGTGCCCCAAGTGAAGGCCAATGAACTGCACAAGTATACTGATTTTTCTTTTAGCTAAATGAATGTTTATCACTAATGAGGATTATGGTGGAGTACATTGAGTGAAGTATGAAGCCGGTACGTTATCGATGCTCTGATTCGATGGAAAAAAAAAAGAAAATCACTTCTAAAATATGTTTCCAAGGAATGAAATCTGAGAAATATATGGTAAATTTGCACGTGAAATGTTCGAAAGAGAAAAATAAAAGTTCTTGATGCCTATGCGCCTCATTAATAAAACCCCTCTCTCTCTCTCTCACACACACACACACATACACACACATACACACACACACATGTTTATAATTGTGTCTGTGTGCGCACAGATCTATATACGTGTCTGCGCATATATGTGTATAAGTGTATATGTACATAAGTGGAACTGACGGTGTCGTTACAGAGGTATTTCTTCCGAATGTCCTCTGGATGAGTCCTAATCCTGCCAAGATGGACATTCCTTTTCACCTTTCCATAGTGATAAATAATTTACCAGACCAGGGCGGCGGATTAGCAGAATTGCACTCTTTCGTCTGAGCAGAGAGTTCACCTCAGTATAGAAAAACAGTGACACTTCTATCAGTTGCTGTGACCGAAAGATAGCAACAGTAATTTGAACATTAAGTAGGAAACCTGTTTCGTGTGTTCGATGGAAGAAAAAGTATGATATACAATACTTGTCTGTGTATATGTAATTCCTCTCAACAAATGAGAAATTAGAATAGCAGTGGTCGTGTATAACATTTTTCCCGTGCCTTCTTTTCCGAATGACCGTCGAAGCATAGATACTAACGAAAAAATTACAATCGAGTATTGACACTGAATAATGTAGTATGAAATATATCCTCTACGTGACACTTGTTGTTGAAGTTCAAAATATTATTTTCATATCTGTTAATTGGCTCAAAATTAAAATTTCCTGAAGGAAGTTAAGTGAATTCGTCGCAGTTAAGCCTGCTCGCCTCCATCATATCTGTTGGATAAACATGCGAGAATTATTTGGTTCTCCGCTTTAAAATCTGACAAAAGCAAGAGCACTTGTAGTCCACATCATATTCTATTTACCCGCAGCATGCACTTCGATATTCCATTCTATTTTGAAAGCATAAACTTGCCTCAAACATGCAAGGCCACGTTGATTTTGAAATTATAGCTGTCGCTTATATTCGAAGCGTATTTTGAGTGGGGGAGAGTGAAAGAATGTTAAATTGAAAAAAAAAAAAATTAAAAAAAAGGTTACAAAGTTGGAGTTCGATATCATTAAAACGTTTCTGAAGAGATAGAATAATACTCCAACTCATTGTACGGACTTAGCACTCTGACTATTGACACCTCACAGTCGCATACACCTTGTGTCCAGCAAGCATATAAATATATATTTCATATTGCATGGTGTTATTGCGTTCGTTTAATAAATAGAATTATGAATATTAGAGGAAAATTATTGGCAAAAATACTATCCGAAAAAAATAGTCTTCGACGAGGCGAAACAGCTACGCAAACAATAACACACCACTCTAAATCACAATGTTTTTCATTGCACCACGAATCGGTGGGAAATGGTTACAATAGATCAATATCGATTGCGGTACCTGATGTGTATATCTATTCACCTCGAAAATATAAAAGGCATATGCGATCCCAGAAAAGTGTGTAGGAATTTTAGTCGCATGAAATACAAATATTCCTATATATTAATGCACACTAGTCATTGCTTGAATGGGAATATTGAGATACTTGCTCTGTGTTAACTTTATTATATACCATTTACATGTCTATGATAACTGGAAATAATTACAACTTAATATCATGTGTACATATTTTAGAAACTGTTTTAGAAGCTCCTACCCTCAACATGATCTCTCTGCCCTTCTCTCTCTCTCTCTCTCTCACTCTCTCTCTCTCTCTCTCTCTCTCTCTCTCTCTCTCTCTCTCTCTCTCTCTCTCTCTCTCTCTCCGCAAACACAAAGACATATATGAACATGTAAATAGATAAGCATATGTATGTATAGAAAAACACAATCAGATACAGTCGGTAGGTAGGGGTGAAAATATAACACAGTGTCACAGAACGACACGGTCATCACGAGAAATAACAGTATGCAACTTCCGTGATCCGTGTGAATACGGTTTACATGACATCACTACATTCCTCTACGTTTCATTTATGTTCATACGGGAATCAAGGTTCCTGTCGAATTAATGACCCGGTAAACATAGCAATATCATAGAATATCATCCTTTGCCCTCAATACAGAGAACTGTGTTGTATACACAAAGCAAACTTCCACACATTTCCACGCCGACTGAGAAAGCAATTACATCCTACATACCTATTCCTATACTTATTCAATTAATTTAATTTACTGCTTTTAAATTGAACGGTAAACCTAAAGATTACATGGTGCTTTTTGTCTCATCGATCACTTAAGGATTTATAGAAAAATGAACCTAAGATGATTCGAACTCAGACTGTAAGGCCAAGTAGTAACATACTAAAATATATAACGTATAACGCTGCTCTTCGTCTTCCACTCGCCTACCACAGACGCACACATAGACGTACAAGTCTTTCACTCCTATTCTCTCTCCTTCCGTGTGTGAGGATATGTGTATGTATAAAGATGCATTCACACACATATACACAGACATATACACACACACTTACACACACACACATACACACACACATACACACATATATATATATACATGATATTTCATATATATATATGCACAAACATAGGCGTATGTGAACACGCGAACAAACACGCCCTCTACCACACATTCACACACACACCCGTGTATGTTGGTGGTGGGGTGGATTCAGACCGTGACTGACAAAGTAGTTATGTGTAGCCGTCATCTCATTTCTGATGTGATGGTTGTTGAGACCCAAGACAAAACTGACCATGAGAGGCATATAATTTACGTATATTAACTATTTGCTCCATTTTTTTTTAAGACCCTAAAGCGTGAATTAAGGGTTGTTTGTTTGTAAGCGCTTGTTAGTTGATCAAATAGGAAAATCCTTTTGTCCCCACATCATTTTCATTCATCGATGTATACCGAAGGCGTTTAATTCCCTAAATACCTGTTGTCATGTTTTTTTTTTAAATTTTATTTTACTAGTGTTAGACATATGTTTGTGGGCACAAGGCAGAACCACTTTCAAAATAAATGGTTTCCCGAAATACGTTTCCCAAGCAATCACTCTTTACTTAGCTCCTTCTTAGTAAACTTTGTTTACGATGAGAACCATGAATCAATTTATACACAAACTCAGACGCACACACGCACGCACGTAGGTAGGTACGCGATCATACACTTCGAGAACATGCATCTTAATGAAGTCTCCAACGACCAAACTAGTTCATTTAGTATTATAGCGTATGACAAGTATTGTTTGGGAAAGAGCAAGAGAAGCACAAGACTGCACAAAATGCTTATGAAACCAGCGTACTGTCAACTAGTATTGAGAAGGTAGATAGATAGATAGATAGTTAGATAGATAGATAGATAGATAGATAGATAGAGATACAGGTAGATAGATACATGTGTGTGTATAATCATGCACATAAAAAGAGATGAATATACAAACTAATATATATACATCCATGTGCGTGTGTATGTGTGTATGTGTGTGAAAGAGGTGTGTATTTGAAAGTGTGTCACGTTTGTATTTACATATTTAGATTTAGAGAATAAAGATAGCTACAGAAACGCCATAACATTCTCAGAGAAAGGAAGCGAGGGTGGGGGTGAGTCAGGAGAGCTCTGAACAAAATTCCAATGATGTTTTATCAGACACCATCGAGTACAATTATCAGTTAATGTTCCAATAAGGATTGTTGACTGTGTATAACTGTTTCATATTGCATTATGGGATATATGTTGTATGGCAATAGTGATATCGTATTGCTAATGGGCAGGTAGTTATCTCCAACAACATTAATATAAATATATGCAAATTAAGAACAGCGCACAGGCACACACACCTATACACTCATTAACGTACCTAAACACATACACATGCATACCTAAGTACACCTAAGCCCACACACACATATTTTTATCATTGCACAACATAATCAACTTTACCACTAGCAAAATATACTTTTCTGTGCGGTGTAGGCGTGTATGATTTCAAATGAATTTATAGCTAATATACACACAAACACCACCACCACCGTAACCACTACCACCACACCACACCACACACTACACACACATTCATATAAATATGTATATGATATGCAATATGCACATTTATGCAAAAATATATGTCAAGAAATTTAGAAGGTACAATGTAAAGAGGAAGGAAAACCTGTTTGTCTATTCACCTGCTGAAACACGCAGAGAGGCAAATACATACACCAGCATGCAACCCCCCCCCCACACACACACACATCCAGGTGCTCACAAATGGAGACGCAGGCATACATACCAACGTATACTTCGCTGTATCAATATTGACTTGGAATTTAATATGTAAGACGCAAATAAATTAAAATCTTCCTCGAAATTTGATCTGAAGTAATTCAATATATTAAATATTAAGTAATTAAAAAAAATGTTCCGCATAAAATACTTCTATGTATGTTTGGTGCTGTAGGTCTTTGCCGCTATTGTATCTACTAATTGTTTAAAGATAAACTTCTTTGCTGTTTGTAGTAATTAAGCAAATACTGGAAACTCAACACTTATACAATTTTACTTGCCGGAATAAACGACCATTTTCATCAGTTATTTATTACCTATATTAAAAGAACTGAGACAAGATTTTACGAGGTTGGTTATACGATATAAATACACACCGCCTGGCGGAATATATATAATCTCAAGTAGCCATAAAACTGGATAAATCTACTGCAAAATCGTAGCCAATTTCGCGTGAATTTTCCATACACGAATGATTTTTCAAAGAAGCATGATAGAAAAAAGTTATACAAAAAGATGCATATTTGTTCAAAGTCATTTACGACCGAGGTCAATTTTGTGTATGCACATAGGTAAATATACACATAAAAAGATACATGAACAAATATGTACATGAATATGCTCATACAATGTCCATATATATATAAACTCATATATACATACATATATATAAAGATATATGTATATACGGACAGAGGCATAAAAGTATATATATATATAT
>NC_068984.1:35064329-35065382 GCF_001194135.2 Octopus bimaculoides
TTTTATGAACAGCTAGGCTACGTGGACGTAAACACACCAACACAGTGGTCGATAGATGTTTCGAGACAGACAAAGAAAACACAAGCACACGCAAATACACACACAAAAAAAAAAACACACGGGCGTGCGACTCGTGGATACACGTTGACACATATGGGACTGGTTTCATTCAGTTTTTCATCTACCAAACCCACTCTCAGAGTATGGCTTGCGCCAGAGTTCAGCAAATAATTCTTGGCCAAGGTGTCTTGCAATAGGACATTGGGAAGCAAATTTGTTCGAAAGTAATTATTTTAAACGCCACACCTGTCTGTAGACACACACACACACAAACACACACACACACACACACACACATAGTTAGATAGATACATAGATAGATAGATAGATAGATAGATAGATAGATAGATAGATAGATAGATAGATAGATAGATACATATATTAATACGCGTTCGCGCACACACAGGCACGCAATCACAGACATACACACATATACACAAAGACACAAATATATATATATAAATATATATATATACACAGTTACATATACACATATAGTGGTGTGTGTGAGTGAGTGTGTGCGAGCTTGTGTGTATGTGTGTGTATATAAACATGCAATTATGTTTACACACTAACATACATAAGGAGGTGTGAAGCTATGCTTTATGAAATTGTACGTATTAATATCAACAATTATTGTATTTCTCACTATTTTGCACGTAGGTGATGCTAAACATCTAGGATATTATATATTCAGAAATCGTTTTTGTATTAATATTTCTATCAGCCATTTCTTAAGTTGAAACAACTGATTGCAGTTATCTTAATATAACAACCATCTATCTTAATTGAAATAGTTGATGTATAACATATTTGTAAATCTATCTATCTATCTATCTATCTATAAATATATATATATATATATATATATATATACATATATGTGCATGTGTGTGTGAGTGTGTGTATCTATATATATACATATATGTATATATACATATATAGATAGATAGATATGTATATATGTATATGTATATATATATATATACACAT
>NC_068984.1:35067522-35069236 GCF_001194135.2 Octopus bimaculoides
ACACACACACACACACACACACACACACACACACACATATATATATATATATATGTATGTATGTATATAAATATATGTGTATATGAAGTTCGATGTTCGTGGCTTAGTGGCTAGGTTGTTGGTCTCATCAACGTGCGATTATGGCTTCGATCTCAAGACCAGCTGATGAGTTTTCTTCAGCAAATACTTCGATATTACGTTGCTCCAAGGTGGAGGGTATCTGTGCCATGGAAACCGAGAAAATGACCTCATGAGTTCATATGACTCGTGAAGGAACCTTTTTATACCCCATTCATACTGTAGTCTATTGCATTCTTGTTCTATTTTTGGTATTTATATATGTGTATATTTATATATATTCATTTATTAAAAATGTATGTTTATACATAATTACACAAATCACACAAACGAATAAATATATACACTCATACACAAAAATATGTGCGCGCGCGCGGGTGTATACCTTTATATATATCTGAAAGAAATATATTGAAAAGCTAGATTAAATATATAAAGATGGGATGCTGTGTAAAAGGTGTTTATGCGACTACATGTGTTGATGTATTTGTCTGCAAATATATGTTGTCTCTATCTGTTTTTCTGTGTCCATATATATATATATAATATATATATAATCTATCAATCTGTTTGTCTTTTTAGCTATCAATCATTTTTCTATCTATCTATCTACCTATATATATATATATATATATATATATATATACACCTGTCTATCGATCTATTTATCTACCCATATACTTTCCTGTCTGTCTTTCTGTCTGTCTATCTCTCTCTCACTCTCTCTCTCTCTCTCTCTCTCTCTCTCTCTCTCTCTCTCCATCCATCTTTTTATCTATCTCATTTTGAGGGATAGGCAGATATAAGCATTTTCACCTGATGAAGTAAATTTTGTGTGTGTGTGTGTGCGCGCGTGCGTGTGTCTCAGTGTGTGTTTGTGCGCGCGCGTAAGTGTGTGTGACTGTCTGTCCGTCTGTGCGTCCATCACTTTGTTGAATCTTGACCCTCTTTCCATTAAATTTGGTTTAAAGACTACAACTGAACATATACACTGAATTACTCGTCTACTGTAATGTATTCTTTAAGAAAATCCCAGAGGCTTGTTTATTTCTAAGTCAAAACTTAGAAGAACAACATTTCTATTGATTTCTCACTTTAGCACAAGAACGCACGTTATTACTGAAGGTGTGAGGTCGATCGTATCGACACTAGCACATGATATGCACCCATAAATTTCCATCAAACGTGATACTTTCATTTGCTAGACATAGCAGCCGATCTTATCTCAGTTCAAACTTCTAAAGCGAAACGTAAAATGATTTTGGATAATACAGTCAGAGAAACTCTGTAAAGCATCGGATATTTATAGCTAGGTTAATTATAATCATACATATACACCCAAGTACTTTATTAACCGAGCTTAATCACATCAATAAGAGAAGAGTTATCAACAACAATGCTAGCGTCACGCTTAAAATGCGAAATCAAACAGGATGTTGATTTCAAGTTAGTACATAAGCATATATAATTATTTGATGCGAAGGATTTACGCAGGCAGTCACAAGATGATATGAAGAACCGGCTGTATTTACATCTATGCCTATGTAAATATGTGTGCGTGTGTGTGTGAATATATGAATACACACGCACACACAAACATATATATCTATATATATATATATATATATATATATAT
>NC_068984.1:35071618-35073102 GCF_001194135.2 Octopus bimaculoides
CACACACACACACACTTACACACACACCTACACACATATGTACGGATACGTTTTTGTATACATATATTTGATATGGTGATTATATTAGTAAATAACACATTCGGGCAGAACGCGTGCACGAACGAACACACACAACCTAAACTCATAGAAAATATATTTGTATTTAGGTTAGATGTAATAATATACGTACATATATACATGTTCTGATAGAGAGAATATCACGCACATAGAGCTCAATCTCATAGATATATTATTATACACAAACACACATACAAACACACAAGATCACATACACAGACACGATTGGCCAGAAGTCACTCGACAGTAAGTCAAAATCCCATAGATACTATCGGTGATTCTGTATTGACTCGAATGAAAAAAATGTGTTGCTCAAGAAGGACTTCTGTTTGAACACTTTTCGTGATGTTTCATATTCAGATACTTTTTATTAAATTCATTCAGTTGTTAAATATAAATAAACCTAGGAATTAAATGGTCTTGATTTACTGTCAGGTGATTTGGGGCCAGACCAGTATACGTCTGCACCTCTGGCCTTCTATACGATCATAGTAATATGAATTTTTCTAGGAATGAAGAAAAGTTTGCAGGTGAAATTATATAAGATATATACGTGGGAATACACACAGTAATGTGGGTCCTGGTTGTAAATAATATATGAATACAGATGAAAATAAGCTAGGAAACTGAGAGCTGTTAGACATAGTCCGAGGGGCACCTACATAAATATACGTAAGTACGCATATAGATAAACACACACACACACACACACACTCACACACACACACACATACACACACACCAGACGGAGATAGCTAGCTATAGGTAAGATAGATAGATAGATAGATAGATAGATAGATAGATAGATAGATAGATAGATAGACAGAAATGAATGTTTGCGGCTGTGAGACTGTATGTATGTATATATATAAATATATAAACACATCAATATCTGCGGATGAGGAGTCCGGTTTGCAACCACTTGTTTTCAAGCTCGATTCTCCAGCGTTGCACATTGTGGAAGCATTTTTTTCCCCCTATAACCTCTGGGTGAGCAATTCCTTAAACGTAGAATTCGATAGAGCGTATCACCAAATACACATGCGTATATACCATTGTATACTTGCACATTTATATATATAAATATATATATATATATATATATATATGCGCGCGTGTGTGTGTGTGCGAGGGTGTGTGTGTGTGTGTGTGATTGTGTTTGTGAGGAAGCCTGTGATTTAAATTCGTTCGTTTTTATAGGTACACACATCTGTTTAACTGTGTAAAATGTGTTCGATGATGTATTTTACCATTTTTTCTACCGAGAATAAGTACTAGGGTGGTGATGGTGAATAAATAGTCAAATGGAAAAGAAGGGCAAAAATTGCTTGAAGGCGACGATCTATAGAAACGTAAAGTATGTAGTATGTACGTGTACACATAAATATAGATATATATACATACAT
>NC_068984.1:35073655-35075061 GCF_001194135.2 Octopus bimaculoides
TATATATACACATGCATACTTACATACATACATACATACATACATATATACATACATACATACATAAATACATATACGTACACACACTCTCGCAGTCACAAACATGATGTGACTGAGGTGAAAGGGGATACATATAATTACACATTTTTGTATACTTATATTCATTTATATACACACACACACAAACACACACACATGCACACACACACATACACACACACACATATATATATACATATATACATGTATATATATATTTAGAGAGAGAGAGAGAGACAGTGACAGAGACAGACATACAGAGAGAGAGAGAAGGAGAAGGGGAGAGAGGGAGCGCGAGAGTTAGGTAAATAGAAGGGAAGAAAGAAGGAAGTAAGAAAGGAAGGATTGATGGAAGAAAGAAGGAAAGGAAGAAATAAAGAAGGAAAGAAAGAAAGAAGGAAAGGAAGAAATAAAGAAGGAAAGAAAGAATGAAAGAAAGAAAGAAATAAAGAAACGAAGAAAGAAAAATAGATAAACACATATATACTGAGGAACAGAAGAAAAGTTAAGAGAATTCTCTTATTGACAGGGTGCATATTTACTTTTTAGCAACGATAAGTGTTTTCCACAAAATCAGACGATACGTATGCATTATGCGAAGTTGATACAAGTGTAAATGTGTGTGTGTGTGGAGAAATATCTGTGTATGTGTGTGGTGTGCATGTGTATATATGGGTGTCTGCGTGTAAGTATTCACACAGGGGTGTGCTTACAGGTATCTAGACATTTTATCATATAAATTCTTCTCTTAACTCTTCTCTTCAAATTACAGGTTACTGCAGCAAACATTGTGTGCGAAAAACACATGCGACCAGCCATGCCACACAAGCACACACACACACACACGTTCGTAATATGCAGCGCGCATAACAAGTGTGCAATATCTGTGAGTGTGTGTGTGTGTGTGTGTGTGTGTGTGTGTGTGTGTGTATGTGTAAGTGGGTGTGTGTTTATTTGTGTGTGCATGTATGTGCGAGTCTGCGTGTGTGTTTGAGCGTGTGTGTTTTTGTCACATTTTTTTTCATACGTGCTTAAGATACAAGTATTTAGTTATATAGAGTGTCTGGCCGATTATATCGTCCCTTATACTTGATTGGATCTTAATTTTAATCCGCCAGACGTATGTCGAAAGGCAACTGTGGTCCCAGAAGTATTCGAACTTAAATCTTGAAGTACATTCGGGCGTTTTATCGTCTGCACTGTCAAGTTTGCCAAGAATATATGGCACGTAATTGTATTTTTTTTACCCTCGCATGCACAGATGGCACATTTAAAGGCATACCCACATGCAAAGGTACATAATAATAAACTCATGCACATATATATATATATATATATATATATATATATATATATATATATATATA
>NC_068984.1:35076052-35076878 GCF_001194135.2 Octopus bimaculoides
TATATATATATATATATATATATATATATATGTATATATCAATATGTGAAAATTTCCAACGATATATTGCCTACTTACAAGTAGCTTTGCATATGTTATGTTTTATATATATATAAATACATATACATAGACAAATATTTTAATAAACATATAATTAAACGAAATTATGTGTATGGATATTTGTTAATTGTGTATGTATGTACAGACACACATATATACTTATATGTATATACAAATATGTTTAGGTATGTGGTATATACAAATATATACAGTAATTGGGCAAGAAAGTATAAAATATGTATTTATAAGTATATATAGTATTCCGATTCAATCTTTGCTTTTATAGACTAAATTCTACAACTGGTCTTTGAATTTATGTAATTTCTTTCCACGAGTGTAGACTTTTTGTGTTACTTTTACTCCCGGTAAGGTGGATGTCGTCTGATTTTCTATTTTAATTTAACATATAAATATATATACATACATGTGTATGCTTTCATTTTCCCCACTAAGTGTTCTTAATATACTTAACATTTTATTCCGTATCGGGTTTCTTTATTCTCCTCATCGCCTACAAACTTCAACTGTTTCGAAAAATTAAAAAAAAAAGAAATAAAAGAACTTCGTTTTTGTCGTTCTTTCTTCTGAAGCTAAACCAAAATTTTCATTTTGCACTTAAATTTTTCAGACTTTTTACTGCCTTCCCAAATTATTTCTATTTATTTTTGTATCTATCTATTTGTCCACCTCTCTCACTTTCTTTCTCTCTATCTCTCTCACTCTCTCTCTCTCTCTCTCTCTCTCTCTCTCTCTCTCTCTCTCTCTC
>NC_068984.1:35076932-35091014 GCF_001194135.2 Octopus bimaculoides
TATATATATATATATATATATATATATATATATATAAAGGAAGATAAAAGATAAATCCTTAAGTATATATAATTAAAATATTATAATTAATATTAACAGTAATACTTCTATACCTATTGATGCTAATACTTGAATTTCATATCTTATATCAACTAATATACACTTATGTGTGTATATTTATATGGGAGTTGGTGTGACTGCAACAATATATTATCATTTGTTCTTTAGCTTTTTTTATTGGCGGGGTAGCTTATTTTATCACACTTATATATTTCTTCATATTTATGTATGTATATAAGTATATATGTGCGTGTGTTTGTATATATGTATGTGTAAATATATATGTATGTGTAAATATATATATATATATATATATATATATATATATATATGTATGTATCTGTGTATGTTTGTGAGAGACTGTGTTTGTGTGCGTGTGTGTGTGTATATGTTATTTACTTTTGCACATATGTATAACTACATATTTTTTACCTTTTTTTGTATAAGTTTGCGTGTATGTATGTATGTATTTTTTACAATATTTTAATATAACGCTTAGTAAATATTCTATAAATCCCTTTGACTTCTTTTGACAATCGTAGTAACGGTAATGATAATAATTCCTGTATATCCTTCTTTGCGGTTTTCTTTTCTTTTTACCTTGTTTCACTTTCACTTTTAAGTAAATTCCTCCAAACTATTTATTTATTTTACTCTGTATTTCTCTCTATAAATGTATCCCACTTTGCTCATTCACTTTCTCATTAGTTTAGATTTTAAAGTAATAGTTTCTTCCAGTTGTTATTATTTCTTCACACTTCATCTCTCTCTTTTTTTTTGTTTGTTTTTTATGTGTGTGATAATTAAGAGAGGGAGGGTATTTCGTCCTCGTATTATTTGTTTTTTTTTTGTTTTTGTTGTTGTTGTTCTCCCGTCGTCGTCGCCGTCGTCGTCGTCGTCGTCGTTGTCGTCGACTTCTACTACATTCATCTACATGCCAAGTATTCCTACTGATGTGTGTCGCCACAGGTAGAGCTAGCTATCCGTTGGTACGGAGGCTTAGCACATCGCGTTTATTGTCAGCTAGACGATACTGCTGCTGTTGTTGTTGTTGTGGTTGTGGTTGTGCCTGCTGTTACTGATAGTGGTGATGGTGGCGGTAGCAGTGGTGATTGTGCTGCTGCTGCTGATAATGATGCTGATTTTGCTGCTGCTTTTGCTGCTGCTGTTGTTGCTTCTTGTTGCTGCTGCTGCAGCTTCACCTACTGAGCTTGTCGTCGCTGCGGCTGGTGTAGCCTGTGTCACCGCTGCTGCTGCTGCCACCTCCGCTGCTGCGGCTGCTGCTACTGCTGCAGAACATGTTGCTAATGCTGCTAATGTTCTTACATGTTATTGTTGCTACTGCTACCGTTACTATTACTACTGGTAGTACTACTGTTACTATTGTTGCTGCTGTTGTTCATGGCACATTATTGGTACTTCCCTTATTGTTGTTCGTGCTGATGCTTCTACTGCAGCTACAACGACTGATACAGCTGCTTTCACTATTACTGTCATTTAGCCCTTGGCTAACCCTTTTCGAGTACACCTATAATCAAAACACATTCTACTCATGTTTTTCCTGTTCATGAAAGTATATACATAGATCTAATCTAGTTTGACCCTTTTCGTAAAGTGGTAGGGCTTCACTAGTAAACTTAATAGCTACTACGAGCATCTTAAACGGCCCAGCAAATGTTGTTGTTTGGGTTCTGCTGCTGCTATTCATGCTGTTCCTAATACTAGAACTATTGGTTTTATTAGCCTTATTGCCATTGTGGTAATTGCTGCTGCTGTTGCTATAAATCATTGCTAATGTTGCTAATTCTGTTGTTTCTGTTGATGCTGATGATAAAGCTATAAATTGTTGCTAATACAGTTTTTTGCTAATATAGTTTTGCTATTCCTATTGTTCCTGCTGCCACTGCCTCTCTCGCTATAATCTGATGCTAACGTTGCTATTGCTATTGGTTTTGTTGTCCGTGTTGCGATCGCTTCTGATGTACCTGTATATTGTTGTTAGTGTTATTTATGTTTGTTTTTTCATACTCTCGCTGAGGTCGCCACTCCGTCTACCCTTGTTGCTATAGGCTGAGGCAAATGTTGCTATGGCTGATACCGTTGTTGATAAAGTTGCCTCTACTTTTGCTACAGTCAACTGTTGGTTCTGTTGCTAATATTTTATTACTCTTGCTATGCACTTTTATTAGTATTAGTAATTATGTAGATGATGTAGCTACTTCAGCTGTTTCTATGAAATATTGCTGAGAATACTGTTGTTACTGTTGTTGATGTTGTTTCGTTCTGTATCCGCTGTGACTGAGCAGACCTATGATTAAAGGTCTTTTCGGCATGACATGATCATCTAGTTCTTTTATCAGCTACAACATTTCATTATCCAATATATCTTAGCATTTTTGTTCAAGAAAATAGGGCTAGATTTGAAGGAGATATCGCTGTTTCCCTAGCAGCTCAAGAGGATACATTGAGTCCTCCTCCACTGCCGCTACTACCTTGGTTTCAAACAGCTGCTAATCCTGATGATATAGCTCTCAGTATTGTTTTTACTGCAGCTGTTGCTAATCCTTTTACTATCACCAGCTATCACTCGTACTCTTTCTATTACTGATCTTATCACTGGCTACTATTCGTGTTCTTGCTATAATTGCTGCGTTTGTGGCAGTGGATTGGCAGAATTGTTCGAGTGTCGGACGAAATGCATTGCGGTATTTCTTTAGACTCTGATTTCAAATCCGGCCAAGGTCAACTTTGCTCTTCATCCTACCAGTGTTTATAAAATAAAGTACCATTCAGGTACTGGGGATGATGTAATCGATTAACACCCTCCTGAAGAAAGTGTTGGCTTTGTGCCTTAAATAAAAAATCAGGAATTCTGATGCTGTTGCGATTACTGATGCTAACGTTGCATGTGTTATATTTTGCTGCTTTTAATGCTGATGCCATCACTCATGAAGTGCATGTTTGTCCAAATTGCTGTCTTCGTTGCTAATATAATGCTATCATTCAAGGCATCAAGGTGGCAGAGTCGTTAGTACACCGAACAAAATGCTTAGCAGCATTTCGTCCATCTTTACGTTCTGAATTCAATCTCCGCTACGGTCGATCCTGTTTTTCAATCTTTCGATATCGATAAAATAAG
Source organism: Octopus bimaculoides (assembly GCF_001194135.2). Taxonomy (NCBI): domain Eukaryota; kingdom Metazoa; phylum Mollusca; class Cephalopoda; order Octopoda; family Octopodidae; genus Octopus; species Octopus bimaculoides. The sequence goes on from NC_068984.1 coordinate 35,080,132, forward strand.
TAGCAATTGAACACAGGGGTATGATGTAACCTGGCCCAGTGCCAAAATTTAAAATTAATATTGACGCTATCAATAAGGCGGAATAGCACACCGGGTAAAATGCTTACCTGCACTCCTTCTCTCTCGACTTTCTCACTTCAAATAACGCCAAAATCGACTTTGCCTTTCATCCTTTTGGGTTGATGAAATAAGTGCCAGTTCAACACACGGGTTCGTGTGATCGACTTACCCACTGTCCCGAAATTGCTGTCCTCCCAGAATTTGTTATCAACATTGATTGCCTGGGATGTTTTGGTTGTAATCCTTTGCGATGCTGCAATTGTTAGTAACAATGTTGCTATTGCCGCTAATACCCAAGCCTTTCCTATTGTTGCTAATATCATTTTCATATTTGCTGAAGCTGTTAATACGCATGCCTTTGCTATTGTTGCTAATATCGTTTTCATATTTGCTGAAGTTGTTGCATCAATTATAATATTTCTGTCGCTATTACTACTTTGCGATGCTCTATTTTAGTTGTGAGTCTTCCTCTTGATGTTGTCTCCACTGTTGATAGATAATGTTGTTTTTATATTTAGCTCTATGTCAGTCTTTATCAGCAGACCTATGATCTGAGCCGTTCCGGTATCTAAGGCTACATTATCCAAAGAATCCTTCCTCTCATTATTTGCATCGTCATCATCATTATTTCAGGCCTTGTGCCTTTAGTAGAAAGGATTATTTGCAACATGTAATTTGCGAACTGTTTGATTAATATTTCGAAAGGCTGTGTTTATCCTTCTAAGAGATTGCTTTTTTTTCTTTTTGACTGTTAATGTTTATTCTCATACGGCGCTTGCAGTTGTTGCTGCTTCTATAGCTACTGCTGCAGCAGGGTGCTTCTGCTGCTGCTAATACTAATAGTACTACTGCTGCTGATGTTGCTGCTGCTGCAACTTCTACTATTATCAACAATAATAACAGTCCTTTCTACTATAGGTACAAGGTCTGGATTTTTTTTATGGAAGGAGACAGTCGATCACATCGATGCCGGTACTCAACTGGTACTTAATTTATCAACCCCGAACGGATGAAAGGTACAGTCGACCTCGGTGGAATTTGAACTCGGAACGTAGCAGCAGACGAAATACCGTCAAACATTTTACCGTGCGTGCTAACGATTCTGCCAGCTCACCGCCTTACAAACAATAATAATAATAATAATACTGCTTGTACTATTATTGCTGGTGCAGAGGCTGCTGAGACTACTATAACTACTATTACTACGACTACTGCTGCTGCTGCTGCTCCCGATGCGGCTGAATATTACAACTACTACTACTACTACTACTACTGCTGCTGCTGCTGCTGCTGCTGCTCCCGATGCTAATGATACTACTACTACTACTAATAATAATAATACTAATAATAATAATAATAATAATAATAATAATAATAATAATAATAACAACAATAATATAATAATACTGCTACTGCTGCCCCCGATGCTGCTGATGCTACAACTACTACAACTACTACTACTACTACTACTACTACTACTACTACTACTACTACTACTACTAATACTACTACTAACACTACTACTTCCACTGCTACTGCTTCTGCTCTCGATGCTGCTGATATTACCACCACCACTACTACTACTACTACTACTACTACTACTACTACTACTACTACTACTACTACTGCTGCTGCTGCTACTGCTGCTGCCCCTACTACTGCTGCTGCTGCTGCTACTGCTGCTGCTGCTACTGTTGCTGCTGCCGCTGCTGCTGCTAATGATAATTATGATGATTATGATGATGATGGTACCACCACAGCTGCTACTGCTACTACTATTGCTTCCAGGACTTCTGCCGGTGATACCACTACTGCTTTTATTGATTCTATTACAGCCCTAGGCTTTATTACTACCGCAAATACTATTTTGCAGTTGTTGACGATGTTTACGGCCTTACAATAATTAGTTTTAATGTTTCCTATAATGCTGCTACTGCTGCTACTGCTACTGCAGCTATTGTTGTTGCCAGAAGAACAGCTACTACCACTACAACAGCAACTATAAATACTACTTCTACAGCTGCTCAAACTGCTGCTACACATGCTGCTGTTGCTACTACTGCTGCTGCTACTGCTGCTACTACTACTACTACTACTAAAACTACTAATACTACTACTACCACTACTGCTACTGCAACTGCTGCTGCCGTTACTGATACTACTAATATTACTACCACTACTAATGCTGCTGCTGCTACTAATAATACTACTACCATTACTGGCTCAACTGCTACTACTACTACTAGTACTACTACAAATAATATCAGTACTACTGTTCGTGTTACTGCTGCTGCTACTCTTTATGCATCTTCTATCTGGTTACAGGCGAGACTGTTCTCTTTGTAGTAGTAGTAGTAGCAGTAGTAGTAGTAGTAGTAGTTGTTGTTGTTGTTGGTGTGGTGGTGGTGGTGGTAGCAGTAGTAGTAGCAGCGGCAGCAGCAATGGTAGTAGTAGTGGTAATAGTAGTAGCATTGAGGGAGGTGGTTGTGGTGGTAGTAGTAGTAGTAGTAGTAGTAGTAGTAGTAGTAGTAGTCGTTGTTGTTGTGGTTGTTGTTGTTGTTGTTGTGGTTGTATTCTTTCTGCTCCTGGACCCAACCGTCAACCGGCATACCATCATCATTTTAACTTTGATCGTACTGTCGTTTCACGAGATATAAATATATCGAAGTGGCAGGACGTGTTTTGAAGTAGGTGCTGCTACTATTTCTAGCAGATTGAGTGACCACGTGGTGGCTCTATTATTTCTGTTGATATTGTTTTTGTTGAGACTGCATTTTTTTTTCTTTTTTAGTATGCTGGTCTGATTATTAATAATGATGATGTTTTGGCCGTCAGTCTTGTTAGGGTGTTAGTGCATTTGGATCTATTTATCTATGATCAGGTAATAATCATTGTTTCTCGTTATCTCATATTTATCCAGAATTTTTACTGTAGGCTTTGATTTAAGAGAGAATTGGTTGCTATTTCTATCTGGCAAATGTCATGGTTATGAGGTTGATAATACTGATTATGATAATGATGATAATGAGGCTATTGCAGCTTCTGTTACTACTGCAGTTGTTGATGCTGTCCATACTACAACATTTGCCCCCGACATCTTCGTAGCACCTGCTGCTGGTGCTACTGCCACTGCTGCTACCGTTACTGCTGTTACGCTGTTGCTGCTATCGCTGTTGGTGATACTACTATTGTTTATGCTGTTGTCGTTGTTGTTAGAATTGTTGCCAAGCCGGGAAGAATGTTTAGCAGCATTTTGTCCGTCTTTACATTCTGAGTTCAAATTACGCCGGAGACGACATATGCATTTCATCATTTCGGGGTTGATAAGATAAGTACCGATCGAGGACTGGGTCGATGTAATGGCTAGTCACCTCTCCCCAAATTTCAGACCTTGTGCCTATAGTAGAAATTATTATTATTATTATTATTATTATTATTATTATTATTATTATTATTATTGAGCTGGCAGAATCGTTAGCACGCCGGTCGAAATGCTTAGCAGTATTTCGTTTGTCTTCAAGTTCTGAGTTCAAATGCCGGTAGGGCCGGCTTTACCTTTCATCCTTTCGGGGTGGATAAATTAAGTACCAGTAGCGTACTGGAGTCGATCTAATCGACTGGCCCCTCCACCAAAATTTCAGGCTTTGTGCCTATATTAGAAAGGATTATTATTATTATTATTATTATTATTATCATTATTATTATTATTATTATTATTATCATTATTATTATTATTATTATTATTATTATTATTATTATTATAAAGCTGGTCAGCTGACACAGTCAGAGCGAAGGGTAAAATGCCTACCGGCATTTTTTCCGACTCATTATGTTCTTCAAGCTCTGCTAGGCTCAGCATCCTCTTTCATTTATCCAGGACTCGATAAAATGAAGTGCCTGACGAGTCCAGGGGCCATTTGTATCGACTATCCACCTTGTTCGAATCTGCAAAATGTGCCAACATTTGACACAAATATAAATAATAGTGATGATCGTTGTAATAACTATAACAGCAACAACTTATTTTGTTTGCACAGGGGTACAGCGAGGGTGACATTATTATTATTATTATTATTATTATTATTATTATTATTATTATTATTATTATCATCATTATTTTTATTATTGTAATTATTGTAATTATTATTATTATAATCATTATTATTATTATCATCATCATCATCATCATCATTATTATTATTATTATTATTATTATTATTATTATTATTATTATTATCATTATCATTATTATTATTATTATTATTATTATTATTATTGATTATTGTTGATGTTGTTATTATTGTTGTTGTTATTATTATTAAGACGACGAGCTGGCGGAATCGTTAGCAAACCGAGTGAAATGTTTAGCGGTATTTTGTCTGTCGCTACGTATTGAGTTCAAATTCCACCGAGGTCGACTTTGCCTTTCATCCTATTGGTGTCGATGAAATAAGCAGCATTTGCGCACTGTGGTCGTTGTAATCGACTAGCCCCCTTCCCCCAAAACTTTCCGAAGCATTGTGCGTGGAGAAGAAATACTAATAGTAATAAGAATGATTATTATTATGATTATTACTATTATTATTATTATTGTTGTGGTGGTTGTTGCTGTTCCTCGCCATCATCTATATAACCACTTTTTCCGCTCTCGTAGTTGTCACAGTTGTTTAGGCCTACTTGACTCCGGATCCAGGGCATTACATTAATGAGCACGCCGTATTTTTTTAGGAATCACCACTGCCACCACAAACACCGCCGTAGTTGCTGCTGCAGCGTCTGCTACTACTGCTGCTGCTACTACTACTACTACTACTACTACTACTACTCCTACTACTACTACTACTTCTACTTACCTACCTCACTCACTAACTAAGTAACTAGTTAACTAATTAACTTAATTAACTAATTTATGACTTTCTGATTGTCAAGGTGTTCGCGTGTTCGCCTGTTACACTTTCAACAATATTAATTTTGCTATTAGGTTGAAGTTATTGATATCTTTAATATAACGAATAAGTGTTCTAAACCACTTTAATTTTCTCCATCAATATCCTACTACTATCAGTCTATCCATCTATATATGTTTGCTTGTCTGTCAGTTAATCTATAATACCGTTTGTATGAGTGTGTGTGTGGATTTGTGTAAGTGTGTATGTATGCATATATACGTTTCAGGAAATTGTGGATAAACCCTAGGCTGATAGTCCTTCAAAAATAGACCAAACGGGTGATGTTTTCTGATGCTCAGATTTTCTCCGCGAATATCGTTAATAATCTACTCTATTCAATAGAAAACTCAAAGGTAAGAATCACTGTTAAATTTGACAAGACTGCAAGCCGTCTGCAAGCGCCTGGAAAAGTTTCCGTAGAACAGGCGTTAAATCTTGCCCTCTGATTAACTCAGGACTACAGCTTCATCTAAAACGTAAGCTCTTAAAAAAATACATATATGAGAGAATAACAAAACGTATAAAAAGAAATCACACCTATGTATTGATCAAGAATCTGTCGAGATTTCAAATCCCCAACACATGTCCTTGCATCATCAGCCACATATTCGGTCCAGCAGCAGTTACCTAAAGCCAATACACCCTTGGTTACGACATTGGCCTATAATAAAAGGTGGAGTTCATGTAGGCGGTCGTTATCTTTTCTCCTCTATTCCTGTATAAGAATTCCATCAGGCTCATAACTTACATTTACTATTCATCTAGAGTTTCCAACTAGACCAAATCGCAAACTTAAGCGCATCGCCAACCTAGTACCAGACAACGGTTAGCTAACAAAAACTTGCCTTTTTACGTGACGAAATGCAAGCCTATTACCTTGGTCGGTCTTATTTTAACCCAAGATATCGTCTCGTGTTCCTTTAGAACACTACTTCGACTACTGTATGATAAAATAACAATGACATCTTTTGTGTACTTTTGTATTCTTGTTTGAACGGGAGAACTGTAGATTCTGTAACACAGTTTTCAGAATTAGTACATAAAGAGAAATGAACAAAAGAAAAAAAAATCACATGGTCGCCTCTGACGTAGTAAGTATGCTACTTCAAACTGCTTTAATGTATAATAATTTAGTTTTTCCTTTCAACAAATGTCGGTGTTATACAAAAGCCGTCTAACCTCAGGTAATGGAATCAAAGCCAACTGAATTGAGGGTAACGGTGAATTGGTGATGGTCAACCCTGGCATTAATGCATTCTTACATTGGTTGATAGACAAATTAGTCGTCTTCATAAGTAGGAATGTTATTATCAGCAGAAGAACAAATGACCAAGAATTGAATTTAGAGAGTAAACAGACAAAATAAGATGTTTTGCCGGTCTTTCACTACTCTCAGTAATATTTTCTTATGATTTCAAACACTGGAATCACTTTATGCACATGATGAGATGGTCTATGGTCCGTTAACTAGAACCCATTACTGTACATACATTATTTTATTGACAGCTGCAGGATCAGATACACATGGAAGATATCAACATATATTGATTACGATGATAATGCTTAATACTGATGATGAAAATAGTTCTAGTGACACTCCAAATTTTAGCACCAGTAAAGCAACTGCTACTTTTAACGTTGTCTCTACTGTTAATGTCGATGATGATGATGATGACGACGATGATGATGATGATGATAATGATGATGATGATGATGACAGGGTATGATAGAAATAATGATTGTCTTACTATTCTTAAAGATTTCCTAGTCTATTTTGCTAGTTATGTTTGTCAGCCGAGAGTGTTATCATTGATGTTCAGAGCAGTGTCATTGTCAGTATTGATATTGATGAGATCGATCACGAAGAGAGCTGGACGAATCATTACCTCGTCAAACAAAACTCTTAGCGGCATTTAGTCCGTCTTTACCTTCTGAGCTCAAATGACGCCGTGCCTGACTTTGCTTTTATCCTTTCGGGGTTGAGGAATATCTTCTTGATATGCACTGTGGTGGAAGTAATCGACTAGCCACATCCCTCCACTTTTCAAGCCTTCCGCCTATTACAGCACACTGGACGAAATGCTTAGCTACATTTCGCCCGTTGCATCGTTTAGAGTTCAAATTCCGCCGAGGACGACTTTGAATTTCATCCTTTCAAGCTCGATAAATTAAATACCACTCAAATACTGAAGTCGATATAGTCGACTGATCCTTCCCACCACATTTCAGGCCTTGTGCCTTTACTAGAAAGGATTATTATTATTATTATTATTATTATTATTATTATTATTATTATTATTATTATTATTATTATTCCTTCGTAATACAGTGTAGGTAAATATGCACCGGAGTCTTTAGTCGCAACAAGGACCTCAGATAGATAACGCTTCCTTAAGATATGCGCTGTGCCCAATAAGGCTGCTTTTTGCAAGACATCAATCTTGCATGGGATTTTCAGTTGCCTTAAGAAGACTTGAAGCTAAAATGAGATTGAGCTCAAGGCTCCGATCACCACTGGTATCACTTTAACATTATACTCTCGCGTTCCATAGACTCTTGACATGTCCACTTTCAATTCGGAGTACTTGGCGATTATTATCATTATTTTTTTATTTATTTATCATTTCATTATTATATGTAAACTCCAAAACTTTATGCCTGCCTCTGTATTTCTGTATTTACCCGTCATCTTTCGCCTACGTGGCAAATATATGAAATAATAATAATATTAATAATAATAATAATAATAATAATAATAATAATAATAATAATAATAATAATAATAATAATAATAATAATAATAAGAAGAAGAAGAAGAAGAAGAAGAAGAAGAAGAAGAAGAAGAAGAAGAAGAAGAAGAGGAAGAAGAAGAAGAAGAAGAACGGCTCATGTACTTTTTTTTTTTTTTTTTGGAGTGGGATCGGATCGGTCAAAAAGAGTTCAAATGTCTACTACTACTAGCAGCGAAGAACAGCAACAGTGATCAGATGCATAGTGTTTAAAGATATTTGTGTGCATTGCCCCCTTTCAACTATATACAAATAAACGTACAATATTGTGGTTGAAAATAGCCTTTGAAAATGAAGTCTGCATTGGTGGTAAAGATTAGGGTATATTATTTACCGTAGTTGGACGAGTAATTATTTGTTGAATGATAATATCGAGAAGAGCGTTCGTATCCATTCTGCTCAGTTTCTTTTTTAATCACCGGTTGGGATTTGGACCTCAAGCCAGCTGAAAATAGAAAAAAAATATACTCCTTTGTTAAAAGTACATCGGCTTATGCTTTGGAATCAGTGTTTGACTTATGAACAACAAAGCATTTCTGAAGTAATCTTCGATGTTAGCCGCATCAAGAGAACGGAGGATAATGCTTATGAACAAACTAAGGTTAATCATGTATTACTAGTATATCGCAGTGCTGGAGTGGGGAAAATAGGACATTTACATTCAGATCTTTACTGACGAAAAGCGCTACTCTTCCTTATTTCCGAATTATGTACTCAGTTGTATTTTAGTACATAATATGACATAGGTACTTCTGTATCCAATATGTGTGGGGTCAGGTATGTTTCACTTAGCGCTACATATATTGTCTTTATCTGAGTATATGGTCTCTAAGGTATAATGCTTTCGTTCGATTTGTGAAGTGTGAAGGACGTAGGTATACCCCAAGAAAAGTCCACTGAAAATGACAAAGCAACTATACTCTGGGATATATGCCAATACACACAAAGAGAGCGATCAATGACCTTTAGGCTTAGTTTTTGTCACGTTGACTGACATTCCTTTCTTGCAAGATTGACAATTGTTTCGCTGGCTAGTAAGCTAGTAATGGGAATAGATTCATCTTCATCTCTTGAACAGGGTTATAGTTTTGAGGGAACATGTGGAGACAGAATAAGTTTGGAATGGGTATATACGCCGATTCCGTACTCAATGACTGATGCTGCGTATTTCTGCTCTGTTACCTTTAGAAGAGAAGCGCTATTACATTTCGAAGAGATGCATAGCAATTTTAGCAGACTGATTCGGAAGAGTAGAGGAGACTAACGAAAAATTTACTCGCATCAATTCAGCCAGGCTCTCACATGTATAGCCATTGTGTTTGTGGGATTGATATAATCGACTACCGCAACTCCCGTCAAATTTCAGGCTTTGTGCTTGTCGTAGAAAGGATTATTATTAATACCGGGGTTGATCTAATCGACTATCCCCGTCTCACACATTTCAACTGGGGTGGTATCATATAGCCTTTGGGATTCCATATGCAATTTTATTGTTAAAATTGTATGTACAACGAATTGCTTATTCTTCTAGAGTAAGAACACGTTTATATGTGTAAGAAATGGCTATAGAGGCCCTGTAGAGTAATCTAGGAATTAAAAACGGTTCATAGGCCAAAAATGTTTCAAAAACACTGATTTCACCGATGATATTGATAATTCATGTTCCAGTTAGTTCTGCTATCATAGTCATAGTGTTGTGATATCGTTCTTCCAGTCGCACTAGTACCGTTGTGGTGTTGATGGTGGTCTTGTGATTTTAGTACAGTTGTTATGGTGTTAGCATGGTGTGCTGTGAGTGGTAGTGCTTTTGTGGTGCATGAAATATTGCTATAATACAGCTGGTCTTGATGTGGTATTACTGCGTTGGTTGTGTTGCAGGTTGTTTTCCTTTTAATAGCTTGGGTCTGATGATTTTTTTGTGTAACCATATATGGTACTATTACTGCAAGTTAAGTTGTGATAATAGCACTGTAATTATCACCTCGGTATTGCAGTTATGCTGATCGTAATGTGGTTATAGTGGGGTTAATATGTTTGTAATAGCAGTAAGTTTACCGTGATGCGGTGGTGTTGGTCGTGGTGGTTACTTTGTTAAAGTAGTAGCAGTGTTATATTGCATTCCATATGACTGTGTTTTAGGTTCTGAGGTTCTGGTGTTAGTAGCATAGTTGTGATATTGTAATATTGACGTAGTGGTGGTGGCAGCGGTGGCATTGGGAAGGTAACAGTGCTGTAATGGTCAATAATTATAATGTTGGTATTGCGAATAGTGATAATGATTATGATAACCACACTATTTGTAATAATGATAGTGTGGTCAGGCTGGCCGTTGTGATGACGAAGAGGTAGTGTGTGTCTGCCTGAAAATATATATATATAAAGCAGTGTTAGATGGTTATGAAACATGGTTTTGTGATTGAATAGTAGTGTTGCTACAGAGTGGTTGCGTTAGTGATATTTTGTGGGTTATGATATCAATTGTGTTTAGATCACATTAGTGATCTGTCGCCAGAAGGTATGTAGGGGAAGACGAAGAGGATGATAATGTGGAGGAGGGGAACAGGAAGATGAAGATGGGGACGATGAGAATAACGCTGGTGTTGGTGGTGTTTGATGGTGGTGTTGATGATGATGATGTTGATGAATAAGTCGATGACAGCAATGTCGTTGGTGGTAGAATGACAATCACGATCGCACGTTTTACAAGTGTCGGTAGCAACAGTAACGGAGATATTTTTCAGCTACATTGATGGTAAGAGTTAATTGTGACGGATAAGGTATTCTTTATGTTTCTCACCCAAAACAATGAGATTAGTATACATAGGAGAAACTCGTTTTGAGGTATATGAAAGTGCATTAACCAATATGTCATTCCTTACTTAAGAGGGTCGATTATAGAAGGAAGGTTAGTAGATTAGATTACTGATTTTAGTCAATCAAGCGTCAAATTAGGATACTTTGTGTTGCCGTTTTTGAGAGATATTATGACGGGAATATGGATGGTGTCATAGATATTAATTGTTCTTTTAAAAATGATGCTAAAAGCGGTGGTGTTGAAGATGATGATAATAAGAAGAATGGGGGG